>NC_080719.1:25282600-25477600 GCF_019097595.1 Hemibagrus wyckioides
ATACATACCTGTATTGATGGAGTGAGTGAGGCTGTGCGGTAGGCTTTATTTAATGCTCCAACTTCTCCTGCGCTGTATTTACTGTGCTGCTCTGCAGGAACGGAACGGACAGGACCGCAGCAGCCAGGCGGAGGCCATGTTCTAGAAAGGAACATCTTGTTTGGGACTTTTGCTGTGTCACAGGTCACCTGGGCTCTGGGACAACTGCATAATTTTCTGTTTAATGTTTTTAAAGTCCTCTGTCTTTTCCTCTCTCTCTCTCTCTCTCTGTCTCTCTCCTCTCACTAGCAGTGTGCCTGTGTGTCACTGTGACTTTTCTGAATAACCCATATCTCTCTGAACTCACAAGCGCTTTAATTAATCACTCCTCACTGGCACCATATTAGTCATAGGGCTCTCAGATTTCAAATACGTTGAGGTTAATTGTGAAAGTGTGTGGTGGGGAGGACGAGTGGGCGGTATGTATGAGCAAATAATGATACGATGGTCTGGTTTAAAATGGTGGAGATCAACGTGTTTCACAATTTAAGCCAACGGTTCATGTTGTTAACTGATATGTTTGGTTTTCTTTGGCTTCCTGTTCCTTGAACGAATTATAAACTCAAACTGAACTTCACACTTGCACACACTTCTCATATTTACATCCAATTTTAAAGTTGAACATGCGAAGACAAACCAAATTTCGGAATTTAGGAAGCCACTCTAATGGTTCATGGTTATTGGTTACAAAAATAAACTGTAGTATTTATTTTTAAGATCTTGAGCTGCTTATAATAGGCCCACAAGCCAATCATAACACAGCAGGAAGGTTCAGTGAGGTGTATTTTCCTTATTTGTTCCTATGCTAGACATTATTAATTATATAATATTTATAAAAAATAAAGATGTTTACCTGCTATTACAGACATTCTAGTAACCCCTTAAAAATCAGTAAAATTGATTATTTAATCTAACGATCTTACCAGCTACAGTCTTCGTTCTAGCTTTTCTCATCAATATTAAAACATCTTTTGACTTTATTTTTGTCTCTATAACATCTGATCAAAAATTTTCTCACTAGCTGACCAATGACAGGCTTCGCCCCAGCTTTGTACGATAACCATATGACCTTTGCTACTAGGAAGAACTTTGTTTTTCTTCTACGCATTTTCTAAGGGGTTGTATATGACAGGAGAACATGAAGCTATGGTTTCTTCCTTTTACGCATGTGACAGTAACCGCTGGTAGAAACTAAAGTTGTGAAGCTAAGAAATGTCAGACCTTACGTGCCACAGGAAATCATTCTAGTCAGTAAGCTTGGTTAAAACACTTTACCACATCGTACACAATTTGCATAGTTCAGAAAATCTCAATGCAAATGTCACTTGCAGAAATTGGAGCTCCATGTCATGCTCTTATATAAGCAAACAAACTGACGCTCGCTGATTTGTCGCAGTGTGAATGTAGAGTAATATGTTTTGTTGTTACGTAAAAGGGTTCTGAACTTTAATAAGAACTACAGCTGATTTATGGGATCAGCTGTCATACCGCCCACTGCCAGTAATCAACAAGATTAGGAAGGACACCAAGAGTCAGCCGTTTCTGCAGCAACCTTTTCAATTCAAACACACGCATGGGGGGAATTTTGGAGAGACAAATAAGACTCGAGCAAAGCTGAATTTTATGTGCGACTGACAGGTTACCTGGTTCTCCACAGTGCTATAATGTGTTTAAGTGGAGAAGTTGAATTATGGCAAAAAAAACAAAAACAAAAAAAAAGCCTATCCAAGAATGCCGGTGATGACTGAAGGACAGCCAAAATGAAAGCAACAGACATGCTAATCAACATGGGCAATGAATTTAAAGGCGTTTCCAATGATAGAGTGATATAGTGTGGAAACCGATCCTCTACTAGTACAGCTCAGTTGAATATTTTTTTTTCCTTTTTATTTAATTTTTTTTATCCCACCGCCACCTCGGCACCTGCTGCGATCAGATGCGGGCAAAAGAAGATGAGAGGGCCTTCAAATCTACACTGTCAGCAGAGCCTCCCTGCATCAGGGAGAAATTTATAAGCATTCATCTTTAAGTAGGGCTACAGCGGGGGACTCAATAAAAAGGTACGAGCAAAAGAAAATCAATGCAACCAATCACAATCCAGAGAACTAAAGTTATGCAGAATGATTCCCAGCAACTTCATTTCTTGGGGCTTCTGTTATGCAGGGGTCTTCCTGATTTAGGTATGGCAAAGAAACGAATTACACGATGAAGGTTATAAGTGGTGAAATAAAAATAAATAAACTTAATGTAATACAGCAAGCCCAAACAAGCAAATTAAAGAAGAGAGGAAAAAAAATATCATGATTATCCCACAAACGGGATCTGAAACAGCAAGTGACTCACCACTATTAAAAAGTTTTACCAAGACACATTGTACAAAACTAGTCCTTATAACCACGTTCACTCAAGCTATTTGTGAATGCACTCTAAGTAGCGTGTCCCTGCCCCCATCCCCCCCCCCCCCACACACACACTTTTCAGTTTCCCAACTCCTCTCGGGAAGCGTTGCCTTTTGTCCGCGTCAACGTATTCCGATTTCGGTAGAATTCTGAGCCAATCGGAGCGGTATTTCCTCAAACAGATCCAATGGGGAATATTTTTTTAATAAAGACTTAATCAGCAGAACAGCCACCAAGCAGATAAATTGTCATGCGCTTCGTGCTAAAAAATATCCAGCTTCCCGTTTTTTGTCCTCCAGTTCTCCTTACAGACAGCACTTGTGTGATGAAGCCATATCTGCCAGAAAACCAGTGACGTTCCCACCCCGCTTTATGTACTGCTGGCAGATTCTCCAGTACTGATGCCCCAGAGTCAGAGCTTAAACAGCGTTGCGTACATATCTAGATATGTAAATAGATTCTATACAATAAAAGTGTTCCCAAAAATAAATTGACCAAAAAAAAAAAGATTCCAAGACATTGTGCATATTCTTGAGAAGTTCTTGTCCACCCCTCTTTTATCAGTAATGTTTAATTCCGTATCTTACAATGCCTCCGTCTCTAGGAGAACACATGCCTAAATTCAGTAAGCAGCATCTCCTGTCCGCTCCAGAGAGAATACTCGACAATCGAGTGCCTCTGGAAAACAATATATTTCTTTCATTTACACAGGGCCTTCCACGCTCCGTCTCTGCCACAGCTTCTGTAGCTGTAACTGAATCAAGCCATTCTTTCAAGCCAACTGGTAGTGATACTTCTATGTCAGGAAATAGGCCAGGCGTTGTCTATGATACCAGGATAAAAAAAAGTCATCCACCTCTGTTTGTTATTTTTCTTTAAATCTGAAATAGTTTTGCAATTTTCTCCTCACTTTACATTTCTAATATAAAACGGTAATTTTCCTCCGAAAGGAGACAAAAGAAACCCCACGGTGTATTCCATGTTCTGCAAAACGGTGGAGGCACAGATATGCTTCACCAAAACCAAAATCCTTTAAGTATATGTGTGCACGTGTGTGGCTATACTCTGGTTGTGGAGTGCGAATGGGGATGTGGGTGGGGCAGTGTGTTGTTGTGCTGCACTCCCGCGTAGCTGTTGAACGGATGCAATGGTCCGAGTGCGCTGGGCATGGTGCTGGGCAGGACGGTGATGGTGTTGGCACTCATTAGCGGTACGTCGTCTGGCGAGCGACGCATGGCTAAGGTGTAGTCAGGCGGACAGCCGCTCCTCAGGACTAGTGGGCACTCGCGCTCCAGCTCGCCACGCTTCATCTGCAGCGACATGAGCTCCTCGTCGGGAACAGGTGCCAGTTGACTGGTGGCATTGGCACGCTGAGGGCTTCCGCGCCGATGTCCGTCATGCCGCCTCTTGTCCTTCTTGTAGTAGAGTGCAGCAAAGGCCAGGATGTTGAGAAAGAGCAGAGAAGCTCCAACGGCGATGGTGACACTCAGCTCAGTCGAGTAGTCGCGCTGCTCCACCAAGAACGGCTGGTTGTGGTTCGGAATTTGGTTTGTATCTTTTGTCCCGGTGGGAAAAGGTGTGGGGAAGGGCCTCTTGGTGTTGGCTGGCATCTTCCTGGGGGGTTGTGGCGTCTCATCTGGTGCCGGCACCTTGGTGGTGGTGCTGGTGGATGAGATGACCTGTGTGATCTCGTTGAGGGTGTGTAAGTGTGGGACAAGCTCGAGCCACAGGTTGACTTTGTTGGCACGGTAGTGCTCCTTGACGCGTGGTTTCAAGCCGATGTGAAGATAAAGCTGCTCCTTCTGGTTGTACCTTGTCCACGCCACCTCCTCAAAGCGGTTGGGTTTGGTGTGGATGAACTTGGTGTCCTGCGGCACCGGTTGGTTGGGGTCACTGCAAGGTGAGGCCATGAATAATGAGTATGACATCACAATCATACTAAGAATTACATTAAATATCTTTTAATTTGATCCTGGAAAAAACATAAGGAGCAAGTCAGCGCACACTGTCAACTGCCTGCACTGTGAAATATGACAGCAATTTATTGAGATCCTGCATGATTTTGACAGTGCAGTATTCTGCTCTGTATGAAAGTCATCAGCGGTCATATAGTCCCCATGGGCTTGGGTGGTGTGGCTGAGAAAAGGCTACGCTGCTCCTGTATTGCTTGAAGAAACATTTACTGACATGAAGATATGTTTAATGTGCAATGTGGCAAAGTGTTAATGCTTTCTCACTCAACATCACTGTCTCCCACATATCAGCCCGGGTGTTTTAATGAACAGGAAGCGGGCAGAGAACAGAAACTGCACATTTGCCAGTTAAACAAATTTCGTTCTCATTCTGATTTGTAAGGACATCTAGTAAGAACACAAAATACTTATTTCTAATTGTTATATAGATACTGAGAGTGTGCTTTAAAATAACATTTAAACAATTACTTTTCAAACTTCTTCAAACTTCTTCATACTCACCCCGTCTTAGCAAAGTTGGTCCAGTAGGTCATGACCACAGCACTGAGCATCACATCATTCTTGGAGAAGTTGCAGGGAAAGAGCTCGGTGGGGCCGATCATCGGCAGGCCAAAGACATAAGGGATCTCGTCTCCATGAGCTGCATCTGCCCACGCAGGCACCTGCTCCGTCTGGCAGTGGTGGTAGAAAGCGTAAAAGTAAGTGGGCGAGCCGAAGCTGGAGTGTAGGTCAGCCGTGGCCACAGCCGGTGCTACCCACTGGTGGTCAGTGAAGAGAGCCAGGAGCGTTTTCCTCCGGGTCTCTGGATTGTGCCGGTCAGCCCAGTCTGTGTACATGAACTTGATAGTCTCACGCAACACGTCCTTGCCCTCAGGATAGCCATATAAGTCATCCACGAAGCTGGACACTGCGTAGTCAAAGTCATTGGCCTGCACACCACTGTCTCCATCCACCACCAGCTCAACAAACTTCAGACCCTCACCCTGGTTCACACCCAGCATGATGTCGTAGTTGAGGAACTCGCCCTGCTCCATTAAAATCTGCGGGTCATCTGGGATCACGTCTCCGTCAATGACCGGGCCAAAGGCAATGTGGTAGCGTGCTGGCTGGATGTCCTGCTCCACCAACTCCTTGTAGTCCTTCTTTTGCAGGCACTCGACCAGTTCCATCGTGTCGGGATAGTCGCATCCTACCTTTCTGGCCAGCATGCGCGCGTATTTAACTGGTTGGAAGCTCACCGCCCAGCTGGACAGGGCCGTGCCGCTCTGAGCTATGGCTCTCTGGAACAAGCCTGAAAGAACAGAACTATAGATTAATAACACTGATAACACAAAGAGAAAATCACACACACACACACACACACAAACACACACAGAGACAGAGACAGAGACAGAGACAGCTTAAATAAAACTCATAAGCAGGCACATCCCATGCAATACAATTTCAAATAATTGTGAACACAACATCTTTGTTATGACAGTGTTAATGTAAATTATAGCTTTTAGTACAAACGATGAGGCATAAACATAATTAGTGGTTGTCATGGAAACTTCATGCAAATCAATCAGTTCCGAGAGTGGATGTGTGCATCAGTGTGTTTGGTGTGTGTTTGTGTGTCTCTGTGGTACTAAGTTAACATCTGCCAAAAACTTTTGGCAAATAATTTTGAGAAAAAATGTAAAACACCGCCAATTCAGCATGACATGGGGCATATAATGAGGACGTGAATATTTAAATATGCCTTTCTGAGTTTAAACCTGATTTAACCGAACGTGACTTTGTCTGCAAGTTTCTCGCTTGACTCAGCTTACAAACACTGAAAACCTGGTGACTGTGTTACATGTTTTATAAAAAGGGAGATACAGTAGAATGTTCTGGGTACTAATAATATAAAATACTGTTATATAAAAAAGTGAAGTAAATAATTTATCCTAATGACACATACACTGGTATGCCGATGCTCCATACACCAACAGAACATCAGAAACACTCTGTATAATAAATTGGTTTCAGGAAAAAACACTTCCAATCTATTCCAATGTTGTTATCTATTGTACAGCAGTTGATTTGTGCAGGTTTGTAAATATGACTTCGCATTTGAGCCAAAATATATTAAAATAGGCTCCACTGTTATCTAATTCAATTAAGATCACATTGTGTCAAAACTCCTGCGGATTTCTGTTGTTGCTGATGGTTTCGAACCCTTACAAAAAATTAAACAAAAATAACAAAGTAAAAAAAGAACAATAATAATTAAATGCTTTGAATTTGTGTAAGTGGTTTAATACCCATGGCTGCAGTAGAAACATAAAAAAAGAAAGAAAGGGAAAAGTGTTTGAAGAAAAGTTATGTTTTAAGTTCTAATAAAAACAAAGTCAAACAAAATAAAATAATTTAATTTATATAGTGTCTTTAATGTATCAAAGCCTGGTGCTGTGTACACACACACACACACACGAAAGGGAAAAGTGATAGCAAACTATGTTTTAAAAAGTAAAATCTAAATTTTGAACAATCTCAACAATCATTAGAGTTATCTAGTGTAGACACATGAAGATGTGGCTGTCTTCATGTGTCTCTGAGGAAGCATGTGTAAGTCTTCCCTGGTTATTAGCTGAAGGATGATGGGTGAGAGCTGGTGCGAGGTGGGAACTGGCCCAGACTAAAGACAATACAAATGTATAATAATGGTGCTGTGTTGGGCTGACCTCCTGTACAAGGTTTAAAGTCCATCTGGGATAGAGTCCAGGTTCCCCATCACCTTGGTATGATATGATATGGCCTGTAATGGACTGGTACCTCATCCAGGGTGCATAGATGGATGGATGGATGGATGGATGGATAGTTAGATGAACGGATGGATGGGAGGGTGGATGGATGGATGGATGGATGGGTGGGTGGGTGGATGGATGGATGGATGGATGGATGGCGGGATGGATGGCTGAATGGCAGGATGGATGGAGGAGTGGATGGATAAATGGATAGATGATTAGATGAATGGATGGATGGATAGATGGCGGGATAGATGGATGGGTGGATGGATGGACAGATGATTAGATGAATAGATGGATGGATAGATGGATGGATGGATAGATGATTAGATGGATCGATGGGTGGATGGATGGATGGACGGATAGGTGGGTGGGCAGATGGTTGGATGGCTGGATAGATGGATGGGTGGGCGGGTGGATGGACGGATGGATGGATTCGTGGGTGGGTGGATGGATGGATGGATGGGTGGATGGATGGACAGATGATTAGATGAATAGATAGATGGATGGATGGATGGCTGGCAGGGTGAATGGATGGGTGGATGGATGAATGGATGGGTGGATGGATGGATGAATAGCGGGCGGGATGGATGGATGGATAGATGATTACATGAATAGATGGATGATTGGATGGATGGATGGATGGATGGATGGCTGCTGGGATGGACAGATGGGTGGATGGATGGATGGACAGCTGGATGGATAATAAAGGTGAAAGGAGAAGAGAGGGAGAACTGAGTGGTCAGTAAGTCGGTGTAATACTGTGCTCTGGTGAATGTAAGGAAGAGACAAATGGATGTACGGGACTTTTCCAGTCCATTTGGATATTTTCTCCAGATAAACGCTGTAGCTGAACGTGTGGAAATGATGATGACTGCTTTAGAGCTCTCTGAATGAAGATAAGACAATGTAAATATGTGTTCAGTCCATTTCTCTTCATAATTAGAATTGAATGCTGATATACACAAGGCAGGAAATGGATAAAACAGTTTTTTAAATAAAATTAATAATTAATTTTTAGGATCAAAAAATGAAAAGAAAGAAAATGTATGGAACTATAAGTTAGAAATATAGCAGAAATCTTTCACCAAAATAAAGCTTTGTGACCATGTACACGATGTGGCTCATTAGGTCTTACTTAATTTGGGGGGACCAGTAGTGTTGTGCAAGTAAGCCTGAGAAAACGTAATAATTTAATCACTAATAATCAGTAATCAGCTAATTTAATCAATTTAATCATTTAAATCAGTCTCTCCAATAGTTCACAGTGGTTCTTTGGTGATTGTTGCCAAAAATGCTGGATTTTGCTGCAACTTTCTGAAAGTCTGCAGAGTATTTTGTTCTCTTTTTGGGAAAAAAGAATACTTGAAGAGGTGAAACTACAAGCACAGGATTCTTCTTTTAAACCAGATGGAAAAACATATGTAATTACTTTCTATGATAGCTGTACTCGTGTGAATCGTAGAGTGTTCTGATGATGCGTCTTGGACCAAACTTGCTGAAAATCCAGGTAATTTTGAAAAACTGAAAGTTCCTCTGAATATCGTGGAGTGAGCTTCATTTTGTGGTCATTTCTGTGCTCAAAAAAATTGCAAAATCCTGGTGGGCTTGGTAAATGTGTTAAAAGTATGTGTGCAAACTCCAAATACTGTTTATTGCATGTATCTCGGAGAGAGTGTAAATAATTGCCATTATAAAAAGCTGTATTAGAAAGAGGCCTGTGATGGACTGGTACCTCATCCAGGGTGCATAGATGGATGGATGGATGGATGGATGGATGGATGGATCAGAGAATAGTAGAGGCAGGTGATCAATGGATGTATTACTCTAGACACAGTATAAAGCATGGTGTATGAACAGTAAACACACACACACACTCACTCACAGTGCTGCCACATGAAACAAAAGAAAAGAAAGTATGGAAGGTGTAGGTGCCAGACACAGTCATTGAGGACCGTAGCAGATTCTGCAACCGAATCAAAACCCGTCTCTTCCCAGCAGGTTATTTGGATGAAAGGGAAAAGATGAATGAAATGCCTTGTGGGGATTTTCTTTGAGAGACTTCGAAGTATATGACGCATACATCAAGTGTGCTGTGTTAGTGTGCCCTAAGAAAAAAAAAAACAACAACAACAACACAGGAGTCCATGCATAAAGACATGTTCGAATACACACACGAAAACACACGGCATGCAAACACTGAAAAGGGTCAAAAATTGCAACCTCTGCCTCGTACCTTTGGTCGAATTGCTCCAGCGGTTTCCTTCAGAGTAATGGGACAGTGTGAGGAGGTTTACACATGATGCCCCGGCCCCAGAACCAAAAACTGTAATGCGTAAAGGGTCACCACCAAAGAAGGCAATGTTTTCGCTAGTCCAGCGCAGGGCTTGGATTTGATCTAACAGCCCGTAGTTGCCTTTGGATGCCTGGTCTCCTGTGCTTAAAAAACCTGCCAAAAAATCAAAAGAGAAAAGACAACACATCATGATTAAATGTTCATTCAACACAAACTAAACACTGTAATGTAAATGACCCGGGTGCTAATGACATCAGAGGGAGTTAAAAGATTCTTGTATTCATCGTCCTGCCTTTTTGCACTACGCTGTTTGGGCTTGTGTATGAAAGCAAGATGATGAGAAGCAGACTCGCCCCCTCTTAACATCCATTAATTGTTGTTATGACAGTTGGCCACCTCTGGAGAGCTTAAGTAACTATCTCTTAATGGTTGTTTATTTCATAGAGCTCATGATTGCCTGACCTCCCCTGACAGAAAAAAAATAGATCATTAACCATTATTAACCAGGAGATGGGTTTGTTTACACTGGACTTTTAGTTGTATATTAGAAGAGGATTTTGTGTGTGTGTGTGTGTGTGTGTACAGCTTCCATTTAAATCCCTGGACAATGTAACTGCACATGGAAAGATTTCAAAATGTTTTGTTTAAGTAAAATGCCATGAAATACTATTTATATATTTTGGTATCATCATTGACAGTTTGAAGTTATTTTATTTCAACAAAGCTTGAACTTCTGAGGTTCTGAAGGGCTTGTAAGTAGGTAGGTAGTTCAATTAGTTTGAATACAGTCTATTTATAATGTAATACACACAAATGAAACTTTTAAACACGAACACAAAGCACTTATAATCATTTGTAAATTCCAATCACAAGGGTATTGTGCTTCTGGAGAGAACAGTATCTAAATAAAAATTCTTCAGGACATGAACTCTTAATTTTACTTAAAATATAAAAGAAAGGTCCAGAATAATATAAGCTTCCTACTGCACACTGATTTTAGTTTCTGGCAGTTAAATCGCCTCAGTAAACAAGAAACATAATGAAAATATTGTCTAAGGCTAACTAACAACAGTTTTAGTCCTGATCTCTCAAATGATAACTAACATGATAACAACTCTCTTTCGATCAATACAAACTGCCTTAATAATTACAATATGTATACAGTCATGGAGATTAGGTTTTATTCTCACTCTCACATCTGTTAAAGTTTAGATTATGTGCTAGATTTGGAATCCATCCATCCAACCCTTTCTAAACAGAGTATCCTACTCAGGGTCATCAAGGAGGCCTGGAGGCTATTCCAGGACACTTAGAACAGAAGGCAATGGGACAAACTGGATGGATGATGAGAATCTCTCACACAATCACACACACACAATCACACACTATGGTCAAATTAGAGTTGCCAATCAGCCTCCAACACATATCTTCAGACTGGGGAGGAAACTGGAGCACCTGAAGGAAACCCCTGCAGCACAGGGAGAATGTTCAAAAGCAGGAGCGAGAAATCCCCAACCCCAGAGGTATGACATAATCACTAAGCCACCATGGCCACTTTCAATGGAATATATGAAGCTAATAAACAGTCACTGAGTCAAAGAGTCTGACATTACATCTATATGATTATAGAGCTCTGAGTATTTAAAAATGCAGTGAGTTCTTTTCTGAAATGTAGTAAAAGTCAAATGTATTAGATAAAAAAGCACAAATGCTGAAAAACGAGACTTAAGTACAGTACCAAAGTGTGAAGTTTAATCTCCAGCGCATGAATAAGTTTTCCTGGGTGTAAGGACATTGGACAGGGTGTGTCCAACTGTATAGATATTGCTTATATATGAAAAGCAGGACTGAAGAAGCACAGCTGAGAATAATAAATAACACTGAGATTGCTAGTATAAGTTCTAATACCACAGAAAAGATGGACAGTGTTAGACTTATATTCCTAAAATTATTAAAGCTGATCCCAAGGATTACAGTTAAGGTCAACAATAAGAACTTCAGTTGGGAAATTGTTTAATGTAAAGAAGTTAAAACATCTTCAATCCTTAATTTCATTCAGTTACATTCAGTTTTTATTTCTATAGCACTTTTAACAAACCAGCTTTACAAAAATATTTAAATTATGTATCATACACTGTACATGAGCAAGACAGACGTGTCACTGGCCAGGAAAAACTCCCTGAAACCAAATTAGAAAAAAACAAAAGCTTGATGTCATGTGTAAAGGTCAATCAATAAAAGTCTTAAAATTGTTTATCTGTTAGACTTGCAGGCAGTGAGCCAGGAATTGACCACTGATGCATTCCAGATGTTCCAGTGGAAGACCAAAATATTATCAATAGACAAATAAGCTACAACTAATTCAGTACAATGTCTGGCTAACAATTAGCTAGCAACAGCAACACAACAGATTCAATTCTGTGTAGAAGTTGACTTGAGACCATTTTATTTAACAAAAACAATACAGTTTCTAAGTTTATTGTTATTGATTAGCCACATCAACTGCTCCACTCTCTGAAATAACAGCTATATACTGTTTCTTTATATAATAAATTAAATTATAAAATAATGTAAGTGCTGTAAGAAATACAACACAGAGCAGGAAAAATAATCCCGGACACGTTGTGGGCTACAGCCTGATGAGAAGAAGCAGTACTACTGAATCACCACAAAGCTGGTTTATAAAGTTATTTTCCATTAACAGCACATACTGAAGTGTTTTTATTTCTCTTCTACAAGAGTACATACTGTATTCATCAATGATGCAATGATGGTACAAATGTTAATGGAAAACTGTATCTCTGAGACATCTTCCTGTTATTACTCACATTACAGCAGCTATAAATTATTATTCCACAATGAACCTTTCTCTTATTGTTAATTAGTCAAAAAGCAGCTCCTTCATAATTGTCTACATAGACAGAATAAAAAACTTTGGAAAAACTTTTCCTTTATTTTACTGTATAACAGTGTTAGATTATATATTATGATTAGATCAACATATGAGTCCCTAACAATGAGATGTTAAATGACATTGCCAAAAGTTTTGGGACACCCTAAATTCAGATGTTGTGTTTCAGGGGTTGGGCTCAGCCCCTCAGTTCCAGTGAAAGGATCTTTCAATGCTTCAGCTTCATACCAAACATTTTGGATAATTTTATGCTCCCAACTTTATGGGAACAGTTTGGGGATGACCCCTTCCTGTTCCAACATGACTGCACACCAGTGACCAAAGGTCTATAAAGCCAGGCCTTCTCGTCCAGCATCAGTGCCTCACAAATGAGCTTCTAGAGGAATGGACAAAAATTCCCATAAACAGACTCCTAAAACTGTTATAGCTGTAAAGGGTGGGCCACCTCCATATTATATTCATGTGCATGTAAAGTCAAGTGTCCCAAAACCTTTGGTAATATAGTGTATGTGGAAATAACACATTTTTGGTTTGCATTAGGGAATATCACACCATCCTGGTTTTCACATAACCATTGTGTATTAGTCCTTATTTCTTACTGGGTTCAATTATGATTTTTATTCTCACAAGATTTTTATTGGAAAGCATTTTTCTTTAAACACAGACTAATTTTGAGAACCTTATGACTTCCATGCTTCTGTGTTTCTATAGATTCTGTCCAAGCTGCTGTGAAGTTGCTTTAGTGAAATTGATTTCCTGATTCTAAAAGTCATTTTTTAGGTGTGTCCACAACAGAAGGTGAGCTGTCGTTACACTCCTCTGCTTAGGTTGCCTCATAAGTCAATGTCATAGAAGACAGCACTTTCGACAGCTATGAATGTAGTTGTCAGGTAACAGTTTGATACACCCTTCAAAGGCAGCGTACGCAACAACGTTAGCAACACGGTGACATGGGAGAAATCGAACCTGAAAAAGGGACAGTAGTTACAAATAACAGAACATTTTCTGCTCGTCATTTCTCTGCAGCGGAAATCAGTCACAGAATTATGGGATAGGGAGTGTGTTGTTACTGGTCATCACTCTCCCCTGGTTGTTGATCAGTTTCCTATATTCTTGTGTAGTGTTTATGAAAGCCCTTGCATGTCCTGATCCTGTAACTAACAATATATTTGAAGAAAGATTTCAGTGCCTGAGTTATTAGGACATTGTGTGGTATCAGATCTCACCTGCGCAGTCCTCAGACGGAGTGTTGGGAGTGAGAATAGTCTCCAGCGGCTACTTGTTCCCGAGGAAATGAGCCAGAAAAAAAGAAAAAGAAAAAAAAAGCTACTGTACGCCATCCAAATATTACCATGGCAACAGTATTTTGGAGCGCTCGCTATGGTGTGCGTTCACTCTGGACGTGGCATTTGTGAATTCAGAAGCTCTTCTGTCACTGTGTTCTAGCAGAACGTTGCTGGCCATTTCTGATGTTCTTTCAGATGGCATCAGTGGCTAACAACATGCCCGCTTGCCAGCTAATCATTTTCGAGCCCACGGCTGGCCCTCTTGATTCGTGCTACAGGCAGCTTTGGCTAAATGGAATCAATTAAACGCATGCTTGTAGATGACGGCCGCTTCCAGGAGATCTGCCCTTTGATGTTGGAACAAAACTAGATTAATTGAATAGAAAACCTCAATTTACCATACATGCTGGATTCTAAATAGCCAGTGGTAATCTGTGTGTGTGTGTGTGTGTGTGTAAGAGAGAGAGTGAATGTCTGTGTGTGTGGCTGAGAGTGTGTATGTGTCTGTGTGTTTGTGTATGTGTGTGTGAGAGTGTATGTGTGTGCATGTCTGAGAGTGTGTGTGTGTGTGTGTGTGTTCATACATATACCATTTTTTCTTTAACGTTTTTACTTTTATTGCTCCTCAGAATCACTGTATTCTCTTAACAGCACTGCTTTATTGCTTTTAAATTAGTGCACCTGTTAAGATTAGATCTAAAGCACTTCCTCCACCTCCCGCTTGAGTCAGGGTGTTCCAGTGCAGAGGTCTGAGAGGAAGCAGAAGCGGGTTTGGTGTAATATTAGGGCTGAGAATACGGCATCGTTTTACATTAATGATTTACAAACTGCTATTAAACAGAATCCATGCTTTTCTATTTTCTGCTATTGATTCAGTTGTAAACGCTGCTCCTTCTCTTCCTCCTATTTGCACTATTGATTGTGAACATTTATTGACACTATCAATAATATGAGAGTGAATATTTCATTTCCTGATACTGGGCTGTATATATCCTTACCTAGCTCCAACTCTGATAAAGTCAGTTTGCTTACATTTCTTTAATGGAGTTCATTTAAACTGTCAATCATTCAGAAATAAATAGATTCTTCTAGTGCTGTAGACCAGAGCGTTGATGAAGTCTCAAATGTTATTGGTCAAAATATTTTATGTTACACTGTTGTCAAAAGTTTTGGGACGTCTGCCTTTACCTGCACATGAATGTAATATGGAGTTGTCCCACCCTTTACAGCTATAACAGCTTCAGCTCTTCTGGGAAGGCTTTCCACAAGGTTTAGGAGTGTGTTTATGGGAATTTTTGACCATTCCTCTAGAAGCACATTTGTGAGGTCAGGCACTGATGTTGGACGAGAAGGTCTGGCTCACAGTCTCCACTCTAATTCATCCCAAAGGTGTTCTGTGGGGTTGAGGTCAGGACTCTGTGCAGGACAGTCAAGTTCCTCCACACCAAACTCACTCATCCATGTCTTTATGGACCTTGCTTTGGTCACTGGTGTGCAGTCATGTTGGAACAGGAAGGGGTCATCCCCAAACTGTTCCCACAAAGAGTATGAAATTGTCCAAAATGTCTTGGTATGAAGCTGAAGCATTAAGAGTTCCTTTCACTGGAACTAAGGGGCCGAGCCCAACCCCTGAAAAACAACACCTGAACTCAATGATTTGGAGGGGTGTCCCAATACTTTTGGCAACATAGTGTGTCTAGGAACTGTTCTAGCTAGTTGAGTTATGCTACAGTTAGCCTGAGTTTAGCTATTTCAGTTGAACATTTCATATTTCAAATTCATTTTTGACACGTTTTCACTTCATGTATGTTCACTTTGTAATCAACTGTGTTAATTGTGTGTGTAAATTAATTATTAGACTTATACCACAGCTATCTCCCAGCAATTACAACTCTTGACTTATTAACGGGTTTATCATTACATTTAATGTCGCAGAATGTCCGCCAGCCAAGTTAGAGCCTGATATCACTTTCATTAGAGCAGCAATAAACAGTTGTTCCCAAACTACCATTTCCTTTTTCTCTCTCTTGCAGTTTAATGACATAAAGCAGCATGCAGCTTGTCATCTTAACGAGAACCCAGAACTCCTCCTGAAGACTTTTCAGTGTTGGGAAACTTCACAAAAAACCCCATGACTGTTACACAGAACTGACATTTGGGACTCATTTCATAACTGTAAAGGTTACATAACATCTACAAAAAAGCCCTGTTAATTAAACATCTACAACAAATCTTCCCTTGACCTTTGTTCAATAACAAAATGCTTACTAGATTTATTTATTCTTAGTTTTACATTAGGAAGAATCAGGAAGGTTTATATTAAACCATAAGTGGTCTGGTTTATTGATCGTAAGGTCAGGAGTTCAAGCCCCAGCACCTCCAAGCTGCCTCTGATGGGCCCTTGAGCAAAGCCCTTAACACTCTCTGCTCCAGGAGTGCTGTATCATAGCTGACCCTGTGCTCTGACCCCTGCTTCCTAACAAGCTGGGATAGGATATGCGAAGAAACTAATTTCACTGTGCTGTAATGCATGTCACAAATAAAGCCTTCTTCTTCTTCATTATGTTGAAGGTCTGCCATAGTATCTTGGTTAGTCACCATAAATGGTAAGAATCTGAATGATATTTGAAATTTACGGTGGCCGAGAAGTGAAAAACACAATAACAAATCGGAAAACACAAGGACGATACAGTATAGTTTGCGTATGGAATTCTTACTGCTGATTGGACGAGACATCTGTCACTCAGGCTCTACAGGAAGTCGGAAATTGTGTATCTAACTTTATTTCTTGTACATGTGTGGAGTTCTGCTTTCACTTTAAATCATTTTTCTTCGATAGTGCAACTTTAAATCTTTTAAAGAAAATAAAAAACATATATATTTATATTGATAAGAAAATGGAGTTCAATCAGCGCTACTGTGAGGAAGGACGTTCATATGGTGTGATGTTGGATATACTGATAGTGTATCATGGAGTAAAGATTAGTTTCTGATCTCTAAAAACACACCAGGAATGTTTGGAAGAGCAAACTATTCCAGATTAAAGGATGTAAGGAGCGCTATAAGAGCAGAGCTGTGTTCATACACACACCAATCCACTTTCTACTGCTGCAGATACTGCTGGACTTCCTGTAGATCCTGAGTGACCCATGTCTCGTCCAATCAGAGGAAAGAATTCCATTCACAAACTATACCTAACTTTACCGCTTTGTCTGAATTGTCCTTGTGTTTTTGGAATTCTTATTGTGTTTTGCACTTCTCAGCCACCGCACAAATTAAATGTGTAATTCCATCAGTATTATGTTACCCACACTGAGATTACTAAAGTAGTTCAATAGGTATCTGTGAGTCGATGCCTGCAATGTACAATGAAACTAAAAGAAATTCAGATGGGATTTGGCTCTGTGAGTCATGTTCTTTAATCATTTTCCCGCAGAATGCCAATACGTCTGACATGTTGAATTACCATCCGTTTGAGCTGAAGGAAGAGAAGGACAGCGAGAGAAAAATGGAGCAACGTAGCAGAAAATCTAATTGGGATCCCGCTTAACGTAATGTGAGAAGTATTATTCTCTCCTCTTTTCAAGGTTAGCAGACAGAACAGAGCAGCAGAAGCCAGATGAGTCCTTCTATTATAATGCTTGCCACTTCTCACTTTCCAAAGCCCGGCACAGCAGCATCCGTCGCTGTGGTAGTACTTTATTTGTTCAGTCTTCCAGTTCTCACACACTGGGGGGAGCGAATAGGACCCTTCACTGTGTTTTGCGTTCCTAAAAATATTTAGCGTTGCAACACCTTTGTGTGTTTTTCCCACCGCCATCACACAGGCATCATCCATCGCCAAAGACCTTGTGAGTGAGGCAGGAAGCATCTGTTCGTATCATGAGCTACCATACCATGAGCTTCTGAAGGAGGAAAAAAACATTTAAAAGATCTATTTCTGAGCATCATTTGTGGTTTGTGCAGTGCATTGTGATTTTCACAAATTTACTCGTTACATTATAATATGTGCACCGAGCTGCTAATAAACTGCTACTGAGTTGTGTGTAAAAGCCCATACTGGTCATTGGAGGTTAAATAAGTAAATGTATTGTGCTCCAGATTCAAGATGAAGGGCCAATCCATGCTTTTTTTCCTCCTCTGATATGCAGAAACCTGAACCCGAAACGTTCTGCCTTAGGCAAAATATACCCATTTTTTATTTCCACACAACCTTCTTTCTTCCGCCCCCTCTCTCCCAAGTACACTTCATTAAAACAACGTCACACATCGCCGTAAACAAAATCCACAATATGATTTCCCCAAAGACACCCTGAGACAGGTCAAACACCCGTGGAACCGTGGGAAAATAAACAGCGATATACACAGACTTCATAACGTTAGCGTATCAAATGCATATGCCAAGAGCGTTATCTTCCCTTAGGTAAATACGGCTGATGAAAGCTCGACGTACATTTCAATGATGAAACAGATCATCAAGTTAAACCTCGGGAATGCTGCATCATTTTGCATATATTACCGTTGTCAGATGTGTATGTATCTCGCCGAACTGTACTCATCGTCTATTTCCACAGAGACGACAAAGTTTCCCGCTATGCCTACAATTTGCAACTGCAGATGAATCTTCCAGCTGCTTATCTTATTAAAAATACTGTTCAGAATGAAAAAAGCTTTTGGAACATATGTCTGTTAAGTAATGCTGTACATCTACTGAGTACATCTGTAGGAATTATGATTGATTCATAAAAGTTCTGGAGCACATACTGTACACTTCATGTTTTTAACCTTTATAATAAACACTTGTTATAAAGAATGTGACCAGAAAATCTGGACTTAATCACATGACCCTAACTTGTGTGTAGGCCAGAGGTGTCCAATCTTTTCCACAAAGGGCCGGTGTGGGTGCGGGCGGGTTTCATTCCAATCAAGCAAGAGACACACCTGATTTTTAACTGGTGTTTAATCAGCCTCTGTTTGGTTATGAAATAAAAACCTGCACCACACCAGCACTTTCCCAAGGAAACTGGACCCTAAACCCTAGACCCCCAAAGGTGTCGCTTCTTTGACAAGTTTCCTTTCGAGCGTTGTCTGTATATTTGCTTTTGTGTTGTTGTTTTTATTTCATTTGAGAAGATATCATGATGAAGATGAAGATGAATGATGGATTTCTGGAGTGTCTTTATACTGAAGCAAAAGCACAAACTCTTTTCATATCGTACATAATGGAATCTTTAGCATCATAATCCTGTCCATGTTATTTATATCACCTAGGCTTATTTCTAAAGCTCTTTTAGAATATAAGGTATAATATGCCATATGTCTATATACAATCAAAAGAAATTACAAAATAACAAAAGTCTTGGAGATTCTATAATAATAATCACATGACCCTGGATTCAGTGGAAAAAAATAAAAATCAAAGTGAATATGAAAGAAATGTTATAAAATAAATATTGTATAATAACCAAGGTGATTATGTCTGTTTATTTCTAGGCAGGTCGATTTTTTTTTTCCTGCAAAGCCTGCTGGCTTAAACAAACAAAAAAAAGCTTGCATATTCATGTCCTTGTTGTTAAGGAGTATGTGTGGTTTCTTGTGTTGAGGTCTGCGAAATGGTGAGGCGTTAATTACCCTTTGCCCCCAGCTGAACATCACCGAGGGGATTAATGAAGGCTAATGCAAACACTTGCGCAGCGTTTCTTCCACTTGGGTGCCTTCACTTAATTGATGCACTGTATCTAATGACATGGCTAGAAAACGGAGGTCCTCTGTTCACCCCATGGAGACGCCACAGGCTTAAGCTGGATCTAACAACATTACACGTCATGAGGTGTTCTTCTTACACGTCAGGATTGATTCATTTAGGTAATTAGATCATAACCACCAATAAAAGGTGTTAGCATATTTGGGTCAGGAACGGATATGATGTAATTGCTTTTGGGGGGAGGGGGGCAATGTTTATAGATGGCAAATAATTAAGGTAATGGAAATTTCATAAATAAAGCAAAATAATACAAGAGTTATAGGAACTAAAAAAAAAAATATTATTACAAAAATATATAATAATGATATTATCATATAATACAATTATTTATTTTTAATTAGTAATGATTTATATATTATTATTATTATCATTATTATTATTATTAATAATGATAATAATGATAATAATAATAATAATAATAATAATAATAATAATAATAATAATAATAATAATAAAAATAAAATTATTAATTGATTAATAATATACTACATGAATTACACATATTATTACAGATACTGCTGGAACATTTATACATTCCCAACATTTCTAACTCATAAGATAATCGAATAGGTGATATTAAATAAAAAGTGAGTGTTGAGTTTTCTCTGAAAGTTTTTTTCTTCTTCAGCATTCTGACAAATCGAGACAGATTTGCAAGGCAGCCTTGAAACCAGGATGAAAATGTGCACACATCAGCTAGACAGCATTCTATAGAAACTCTCACATATAACAAAACAAGAATTTTGTCGTGTTTCTTTTTTTGTATATATTTCCTAAAGAAATATTAAAATACGTCAAAACAACAGCTTGAAACATATATTTAACTGAAAATGTGCAGCTGCTCTCTTCAAGGTAAAATCCTCTCTAGCTGCACCGCTTTGAAACCTGCTCTGAATGCTTAACTAGCTCCCTTTCCATTAGAAAAGAACTGCATTTGCATAGATACGTTGTTTTGCTGAATGCATACTCTCACTCTCACTCTCTCTCACACACACACACTCACAGAAATACATGTGCCACTTAAACTTCCTAACAAATCTAATAAGAGAAGCTCGAGTAATCAGAAGAAAATAAGGAATATACAGAGATTTTTTTTAAGAGGAGAAAATCATTTCATAAAAAGTGAAAGTCTAAAAATAGCCCCCACCCTCATGCTGAAATTTCTCCTCAGCACGCGAGTGAAAAACTGCAGAATGCCGTTGCCGATGGCCCGAAAGCTGCAGAAACACTGACCCGAAAAACTAACCTCAGCTAATGGAGGACACCCACATATTACAGACATGGTGCTGATAATGATCCAAGGCCTATCTAGGGAACAAGCAGTGTTCAGGCCTTCCCTTAGCACCAGGCTGAAATGACTCCAGAAACCTGCAAGGAACCTGCAGGCAAGGTGTCACTAATGAGCCCAGACGAAGCAGGAAACGGAGAGACAAGACCCCATCGTCTGCGCTCCCTCAAGTAACAAAGCACGCTTTTTTTTTTTAATAGGCATTTTTGGTCTAGTGGCTGGACCAGCTTCCATATCTCAAACATCTATTGACTCCCTATTCACACAAACTCACTTCCGTGAATTTTTCTTCCATTTTCTCCCCAATTTGGCTATCTGCCAATTTCCACCGACAAGCCAGCTCTCCTCATCATACAACAGGCTAACACATGCTCCTGGACATAGAGCAGTCAAGAGGGCTGACCTGCATTGGTAGACGTAATACATAAAACCCGTCTGAAACATCTGAGCAATTCACATCATCTACAAGAGGTTGTGTGATAATATAACACAGCACATGATATCTGCTGTACACTTTTCTGTGCTGCAATCTGACTTTATCCATGTTTTCCACTGGACTAAACATTAAAAGTTGTTATGTTTTAAGAAGTTAGTCACGAGTAAGTGCTAAAGCCTCCTGAGGGAAAATGTCTGAGGCTGGTCGTCTGCCATGTCAGTCAAATGGAGGCAGTCAAACTTGGCCACATTTACTGAGGAAATGTGAAGATAATGTGCAGAGTGCACACTCAGGCAATGTCCCAGACTCTCCAGCAGATGTTAACAGTCTGTCTTGTGAGACTATCGTACTGACAACCAAACGTCCTTTCCATTATTTTCTGTATATTACAGGTGTTACACAATGTCACTATCTATATCTGTTTATTTCTACAAAATATTCAGGGCTGTATTTGGATTTAAATCCAAAGTGGAAGTGAACTAAACTGGCAGGTTTCTAAGGAACTCTAGCACTATGCCTACAAAACCACTAGAGAAAAAGCTAGACACATCAGCACTGTATGGAGTATGAATTCTGGCTCTGACAGTTTCTTGACCTCACTCAACTCTACATCACTCTAGTTACATCTGAATCCGAAGTTTGTTGGTTTTGTTTTCCTCCTAAAATATACAAAAACCAGTAAATAAACTAATAGAATAATTTAAACCAGCACAATCCTAACTAGGAAGGTAATAAGGATGCTACACTGATCAGCCACAACACTGTGAGCAGTGACCGGTGAAGTGAATAAGACTGAGTATCTCCTCATCATGGCACCTGTTAGTGGGTGGGATATATTAGGCAGCAAGTCAACATTTTGTCCTCAAAGTTGATGTTAGAAGCAGGAAAAATGGACAAGTGTAAGGATTTGAGCGAGTTTGACCAAAAGGGCCAAATTGTGATGGCTAGACCACTGGATCAGAGCATCTCCAAAACTGCAGCTCTTGTGGGGTGTTCCCGGTCTGCAGTGGTCAGTATCTATCAAAAGTGGTCCAAGGAAGGAACAGTGGTGAACCGGTGACAGGGTCATGGGCGGTCAAGCCTCACTGATGCACGTGGGGAGAGAAGGCTGGACCATGTGATCTGACCAACACAAAATAAGGCAGGTGGTCATAATGTTATTCCAGTTTGGTGTAGAAATCTATTGCTCAGTGCAACATCAGCATGGTCTTTTTTGTTAAGATAGTTTTATATCTGACCACTCGCTTTTTGGAACTCAAGTCTCCATCAGTAAACAGTTAACAGATGACATGTTAAAGCTAGAAATCTTGATTTTAAAACTAATTGCATTTTTTTAAAATAAAATACACAGTTATCCAATGGAATGATTTCTAATCATACATCTGATGTCACCCAGATGAGGATGGGTTCCCAAAATACGAGTTAGTTCCTCTAACAGATACTTCCTACCCATTATCGCCTATGGCTTGTTCTATAGGGATAAATTTAAGAAGAAGAAGCCATTATTATCACAACACATACATTACAGCACAGTGGAATTCTTTTCTTCGCGTATCTCAGTTGGGGTCAGGGCACAGGGGCAGGTTTGATCAACAACCCAGAGCTTTAACCACTTGAGCTATTACCGCTAATAAGATTTATTTATATTTTGAATTAATATATTTCTGTTAAGATGTTTGGTGACAATGTCCATTGTTAAAAGTACTTTACAACAAAATGGAATGGAATTTTTATTATTATTTATTTATTATTAATTATTATTATTCTTTAGTCTCATCTTTAACCCTATAAACCTACTGTTTTTATTTGTTTAGAGTTCAGTCTGAATTGTGTATTTGTATGTAGAACTTTAGTATTAAACCATAAGTAATATTTGAATTTGCAACCATCACCCATGTGTCTTTGCCAAACTCACAAAAGGATCTTTTATCTCCAGCTGCTGCCAGGCTGATGGTGACAACAGGACAGTCGAGACAAGAAAGGAGGGAACTGTCTGTCCTCTCTATTTACAAGTTCCAGCTCAAGTCACTACTCTGCAGCCTGCTCAGCTAAAATCAAGACCTTTTTCCCTCCAATGAACTCAATTTCCGTAAACTGGGGCAATCTGTGGAGCCAATCAGGAATGATATCACAGTAGATTCATGCTTTAATCAAAGTTGTTTGATTTAATATATCTCACATCAGAAAGAACTGGGCAATATGTAATACTACTAATATGTAATAAAACAAACAAAAAAAACTATGACAGTGTTTTGTTTATCTGAAAAAGAAAACAAGGAGTCTTTTATCACCTGTCTGCTGAAGTGGGAGAGATGCGTGACGTATTTGGTGGAAAAACAAGAGATGAGATGTCATTGAAGGCATGGGTGATGCTGATGGAACAGTATTGAATGGTATCTCAGGGGTCGAGGCGGTTAACCGTGTTTGACAGCCATGCTTGCTGGAGCCATCACTGGAGCTGCTCATGCCCAATGGAGCACCAGGTTTCAAACCAGCAGCCGATGAAGTGCCAAAAATCCCCCGTTAGTGCACTCTGACAGCCACCCAAATGAAATGTCACGGGCTGCTCACACCATTCCCCTACCCTGGTGCAGCCGTTAGACACAGCTATTGATCCATCCTCTCACTCCTAAGGCTAGCTAATAATTATGGTCATTATTCAGTGCCCTTCTGCCTGGAGCGTTCGGAGACTCTCAGCATTATGGAAAAGCTTTACATGTCTTTACATTTTAATGAAGCATCCTTTATCTGATGTTTTATGAAGGTTTATGTGTAGATTTGCACTGCTGATGACCTAGACATGTAAGAAGAAAATATAATTGAACATTTTTCATTTCAGATTTTAGACGATTGATTTGGAAATGAAGCAATTAAGAGTTTCGACTCTCTGGAAATTACTGGGCATAGGAAGGAAGCCTAGGGAAGACAATAATGGCCTGCCATTTCTCCTGTTTAAAGCTCAACTGAATTTATTTGAAATATTGTTTAAGAGGGTTGAGTGGCCCGAAAAACTAACCTCAGGGTTGAGTAGTGTTTTTGAAGAAAAAAAATACCATTATTTACGAAAGAGAAAAAAAACGTTATTTATTTATTTCCTATTTAAAAATGGAGGGTTGTTTAGGAAAAATACTAAATAAAATGACAAATCTAAATGCAATAAGAGAGCATTTTAGCTGGAGACCAGACAGTAATAGAAGCACAATTTTACCAACCTTACCATATTATTTACAGAGGAATTAAATCCCTTGACAGCTTCAAAGAAACTGATTAAAATAAACTAACCTTATATAATAAAAGCAGATCCAAGAAAGATCGCTGAATCCAACTGGTCAACACTGGTGCTCACTATAGTGGATATTAGCCAATAAAATGTGACTAAGCGAACAGAGAGACGTGAAACTTGACATTTGGGTAAATATAAAAAAATCACAAAAATCATTTGCAAGTCGTTGAGCTTTTATGAATGGCATTATAGTGCAGTTGCAGTGAAAAATACGGCATTTGATGCATATGCTGTATAAACAATTGTGTTGTATGTCCATTAACCGCATATGAATAAGCATCTGGAACCCCTGACTGTCCAAACAGCTGGACTGATAACTAAAGACCTACCTCTTTACTAAGCATTCCCACAAGCACAAAAACAGCAAAACCTCTATTTATAAGTGCATGGAACACGGTTTTAGATGTGTTAGTGTTCTTAGATGGTAAACTATTTGTATTAGCATGAAAATGTGCTTTCGATGAAGATTACAAAGCACTTTCTTTTTGCCAAATGCTGTAAATATAAATGTAATTGATTAACTATAATGGACTAATTGGTGCTGTCCGGCAATGGTACATTGATGAAGTACAAAAAAAATCACCTTCCTTGTATTATGTATCATTTGGGTTTACTCAAAACAATGACCTGTCGGTCGTCGAGCATTCAGAAGAAAGCAAGGTCATCAGAGAGGGTCGTGTTAAAAGTACATCAAATACATAAAAAATAAAACATCCAACAGCCTCACATCTGAAAGAATAAGCCAGCATTGTAAACCGATATTAATTAGGCATGTTTCTTCTTGCTTGCCTTTTAGGAGTGTATCATTTATTTATATTTGTGGTGCTCCTGCATTATGAATGACTCATAAGTCAGACGGTCCTGTTTGACAGTATTAGTATTGCGAAAATCCTGATAGATTCTGCTCCATCAAAGCGCCTATCTGAAAGACTCGAGGTAAGCTTGGAAATGCTCACATCTAACAGGCTGTTGAAAATTTAAACAGAGACGGAGACCTTCTTTTGGGACTGGCTGTCAAACCTGTCTTAATATATGATATGCACAAACAGCCAGGGCTGTGGCACGTGGTGGAGACTTGGCTCTTGGAGCCAGAGAACAGCAGGTCCCTGCTTTATTACGCTTCTTGAAGTAACTATGCACACAGAATTTACTGTCTGCACTGAAAAAAAACACATCTTTACTCTAGTCAAAGGCAGATATTTTCACTTCATGTACTTCTCTTTGAGGTTGTCAAAATCAGAATAGATTGCATTCAAGGGTGCATTACAGTGTATGAATTTTATGTCAGGTATATTCTCCAATTTTGACACTTTCAGTGTTCAGATGTCTGTTGTATAGAAACCGACATTTGATGTCATGAGCTTAACAGGTCTTGTTTAACCATTTAACCCTTTTTTTTTTTTTTACCAATACACGGCGTTCCATTCTGCAGGTGGAATGGAAATCGACTGATATAAAATTATTCAGCTTTCAGGTATTTTTAGCTCTGTTGTGAAAACGTTTAGTTGTTCAGAATAACGCCTTTAAATTTTAGATGCGTATAAACAAGCACTTGGGGCATCTCCAAGAGCAGAAATGGATTTGGGATCACAATTTACTTTAAAGATAGCAACATAGATAAATACCTGTGAAAAACTAGAAATAAAGTCTACTTTAATTACTCATTAGTCATTAATCACCACTGTGGAGTGACACTTCAGCACTAAACATAGACACAACAAAACAGGTATAATTTCCATTTTTAATGTTCTTCATTCATCATTCCTTCATCATTAATCACTAGTTTATCCCAGTTTATCAGTGGACCTGGATCTTATTCCAGGGTAAGAGACTGGAATACACCCTCTTCATTGCAGGATTTATACCTATGGGTGCATTTTTGGGAGGAAACCAGAGAACCCACAGGAAACCCGCATGGACATGTTACAGTTTATAGAGAAATTTCCCTGAGCTCAGGTTCACACAGAGCTATGGGGTGGAACACAACCCGTCATGCCACCCAGCAGTAATATTGGTAGCGTTAATTGTGTTAATAAGGGTAGTGTTAATAGCGTGACAAAATATCTGACAACTGAGATGGTGTGATCTGTCATCAAGACGGTGTTCATCACTTGTCTGAATCTGGATTAGAAGCCTAATTTTGTGGCCAAGTACAGAAGAGTGTAAAGGAACTTCACTTGTTGGGCTTAGAGACAATAAACTATTGTCTATAATAAATACTATTGCACTATGCATGAAGAAGAAGAAGAAGAAGAAGAAGAAGGTTGTTGCACATCATCTTAAACACAAAACCATCATGTTTGTAACATACGCATGTTAGAGTGCCATGAGAACTAGTCATTTTGGTGATTCTGGGCGTCACAGTTACAGTGTCCAGTGATCTGCTCCAAAATGGGAGGTCAAAGGCATTCTCGGGTTGTGGCAAAGGGATACTCTCTGAGGAAGAGTGTTTTTCAGAGTGTTGTCTCAGGTCCAGGTCATCCTTATGATGCCCCATTAGGTTTCCCAGTGATCCCCATAGCAAAGTAAAAAATCAGTAACATAGATAAATCAGAAGAACTATCGTACTAGGGACCCCCAAATTATATGAATATCTATCAGTTTTGGCCTTGTGAGGATATGTGGCTGAGCTCCACAAGGAAAAGTGTTTTTTTTCTTCCTTCAAAAACTGTTTTATACTTTTATTTAAAAAGAACCAAAAAGTTTGCTTTTGGCTACTGAGGTTAAGGTTTGGGTTAGATTTCTGGGTAGGCATAGTGTTAATGAGATGCATTAATAATTCAAGGGCCCAGTCAAATAGACTAATAAGCATAATAACTCAATAAAAAAATCTAATAACTTTGTGAATGGTAGGTTGTGATTTCCAGTGCTATAACTAAATTAAATAAAAACAGAGATATGCTGGCTATGCTTCATGAACCCCAGGGGTCCTCATTTTGAGAACCATTGAACTATAGTAATACTTATGTCAAAGGAAGGTCCTGACAAAGATAGAAAAAGAGGGTGCATATGTGTGTGTGTGTGTGTGTGTGTTTGTGTGTGTGTGAGTGTGGTGTGGATAGATATAGCTGGGGTAACTCATGAGGGACCCCTTGGCTTTCCAATGCACCGCATGGCTGTCACTGAGCATGAGCTTGGAGAGACAGGATGCCAATCCAGTGTGTGTGTGGCTCAGGGCCTGGCATTTTTCACCAATGCACTTAATTCAAGTGCTCATGGGAGGCTCTTCACCACCCTATCACTGGAGAATCCTCATTGGCCATGCGCCTGTAACATAATGACGGCACACTCCAGCCCACAGAAATCTCAGAAATAATGTCAGACCGGAGAACACAAAGCATCAAGAGAGACATGAGGGACACCCTTCCACATCCATACCCCTCCAACCAAAGCACCCCACCCCCCAACATAAAAAAAAATCAATAAAACATAGAAAGGAAGAGTACTGTAACTGTTTTACCCAGACTATGTTGAACATGACTTGCTGCACAGGAGGTGCATTATCCCCATGTCTGTTTCCTCCAAAATGGCTCAGAGACAGCGACTGCTTAATGTTCCCACACAGAGAGTAAACAGCATGCCAATGATCGCAGACAGGCCGCTACAGAGCCAGTAGATCTGAGCCCCTAACTTGGCCTTCTCTGGCTAAACAGTGATGTATGAGGCACCGACTGAGCAATAATTCCCCTCAGCCATAAAGACAGTTGGATAAGCCAGTCTCTTGCTCAATCTGGGGATGCTGAGAACAAACTGACACTTTCTGGGCTGCCCAGACAAGCTTATTGAGCTTGATATGCCCGGTAAGAACAGACGCTGGGCTCAAGCCAGGCAGGGAACAGGCCAAGTGTGCCCCATGCTGTGATTATCCATGCTCGCCTGGGAAGAAGCCCGAACCACCTCCAATTAGCACCCCGCCCAAAACATAGAGAACAGCTTCCTTTAATTCAACAGTAGACCAGAAGTACTCTGTAGAAAACAGTGCCAATATCAACATCCTCTTCAGCAGACTCACTATGGCAGAATTATGGCATCAGTGAGAAAAAATAGCTGCAATTTTTTGTAAAACCTGCAATTGTATTCATATGAATCAGGTTTGGGAACATGACTACCTTTGCCCCTAGTGGTAGAAATGGGTTATAATTAATATGAGAACATTCTGATTGTATTATCAACATGATCATTAATGTTAAATGACATGTACCTGAACAGGGCTTTGGAAGTCAGAGAAAGAAACTGCAGCGATAATTACAGAAAGAACTGGTCTTTTGAGACAAGCTCTGTTCTGTCACACTCTCTGTGGTGTCTGTCATATCAAAGAAGGGGCACTGTGTCTAAGTGGTCTTGTCAGTGTAATGGAAATTAAAAAAAATATTTTAAAAATCCCAGATTTGCCTAGATTACAAGCTTGCTCAGATTTCTGGGTAAAATTTATCGCTAATCATTTGCAAACTCCTATTAGTAGCTTTCTAATGCTCTAATAAGACCCAATAGGCATGTGGCTTAGTGGTTAGCATGTTTTCCTTGCAGCTCTAGGGCTGGGGGTTTGAGTCCTGCCTCTGGAGTGTGGGTGGGTTTTCCTTGTGAGGTTTCCTCCCCAGTCAACATGTGAGGTAGGCTGGGTTTTAATTGTATGACGTGTAAATGATGTCGATTGTGACCTGTGATGTGTTGGTGCAATGTCCCCCAGTGTGTCCCCATTCCTGTGCCCAGAGTACCCTGGGATAGACTCCAGGTTCCTCATGACCCTGTGTAGAATAAGTGGAACAGAAAATAGATGGATGTGACCCAATGAGCTTTGCATTTTATACAGTTTCAGTGAAGGGTTCCATGGATCATTTTGGAAACACTCTTCTGTGGAGCTCTACTTATAACTTTACCCAGAGAAATGCTCTCATGTCACATAGACTTAATTAGCATGTCTATATTTAATACCCCTTCTTCCAGCTTGACTACAGATATACCAAACTCAGTATCCTACTTAATATTAACCAATCAGCTGCATCGTGGTGCATTTTATTTAGCGCCGTTAATGCTGAGTTTAAGGCTTGAGACAGTATGGTGTATAAACAGTCTCTTTGGAGCATGAGAATGGTGACGCAAGTGTTCGGAGGAGTACTTGTGAACGTGGTCATTAAAAATGAAAGCAAGGTAAAGTGAAAAGCACCTGTAGACCCTGGTGAGAGAGAGATGAAAGGAAGTGTGCATGTCTCAGTGCTCACAGAGGTGAAGTGCTCTCACATGTAAGAGTTTGTCTGCTTCAATGCTTCATACTCATGAATACCGACGCATGTGTGTGTGCAAATTGTGGCACCTTGCACACATTTTCAATGATCAAGCATTCTACTAAAGACGTTTGCTTCTATTGTAGGAAGATGCCGTAATACCACCTCTGGATATTTTCGCAAAGCAGAACAGGTGTGCTTTGATCATAACTCATGAAATATCTCCAGATCACTGGGATTTCGTGTTGTTTGTTCATTCGTGTTGTAACCTACACTAGGCTTACATCACATTGTGAGGTTTGTGACAGAGCAAGTAAACAAGCACAGTATCAGCCTGACACACAATACCAGTAATAATATCAGTGCATCAATAGTTTTAACAATACTTTGGTTTATAAATTTCTGCTTTTACTCCAAGATAAAAGTTTGAGGAAGGTTCAAATCCTGCACTTTCAGGACAGCTAGGTACAAACTCACGTCCCACTCCCTCTATGGTGAGGCACTTTTTCACTCATGTGTTTTCACCCTTCTGACATGACCACATTTAACAATGCAGAAAGCAGCTCTTGTCAGTGTCCTGCTGAGCATTTGGATTAGGATGAAAAGGTCGAATTGGACTATTGTGAGGATCAGCAGTCAATCAGAACAAGACTCAATATGGACAAAAAAATGACGCATTTGTACGAGTTGTACAATTAGGTCTAGAAATCACACCGCATTGTGTGTGTACCATAATTATTTCCATTCCTTAGAAATATTAATTTTTAATTGATAAAAAATTAATGAATTCTTTGACTGTGAAGCAGAAATGACAATCCAAGGCAACCCTGACCAGGATAACAGTTATTGACTATGACAAAAAGAGACAAAAAAAACTCAAAAAAGTCTGAATAGAATGATGGCCGTGAAGCGAAACAGCTAATTTCGAGTGCCCTTATTTATAGACATAAAATATCAGCCTTCACAGTAAGCATTGTATGTGAATTAACCAATTTTGCCAGCCGAGGCTGCATTAGCATATTAGCATCATTCCCTGGAAAGCCATCTCTCTGCAGGGAATGTAATCTACTCCCAGCCGTCATACGCAGCACAGCCTGCGAGAGCAACGGCTTTCATACAGGGCGAGGCTATCTGGTCCCTTCCCTTTAATCGAAATAAACAAAACAGAGACATAAAGCATGCCAAGAGACATGCTGAGTCAGGACTGCCAGAGCCATTATACCTGATTGACTCTCAGTGCTCTTATGATATGAGTGAGATGATAGTCAGGTTTAAACAAGGCTTGGCTGATGGAAGAGGCATGCCACTTATATGCTTGCGTGACTTGACTTAACACTGACCTCACTGCTATTACATGTGATAGATCTGACAAATACTTTCTGTGGAAGATATTCCAAGCTTAACAAATAATCACAACAATTTAAAAAAAAAACTGCAAATCAGTGCTGGGTTTCAGTGATAGAAGAGCAAGCAACAAAGCTCTCAGCTTTAACAAGGGTAGCAAGCTTGATGGCAAGAGAGAGGTGCTTTCCCTATTCAGCTCCTCCCTCAGCCTCAGTCTTTCTCATGGCACAGCCAAAAGTGCTGGAGCAATGTTCTCCATAAATTTGCATTCATTGGCAACAAGTCAGGGCCTGCTACTGCTGGAAGTTTGAACAGGAAGTTCTGGGGATACTCTCAGCTAGGGGGCCCCAACTGTTTAAACAGGGTTCTTCGCCATGTAAACTTGAGAGCTCGATCTACAGAGACAAACAACAAAGCAATAACAAAAATGAAGACAGCAAGCCAGAAACTCAAACCCTCTGACACCCAATCAACAGTATTCATCATCTACGTGTCAGTTTCTTCCCAGAAAAAGAAAAAGACTAAAACATATGACTCCACATAAGACTAAAAATATTTTTTAAAATAACAACAAAAAAACACTGATATTGTGTATTTCTGCCTGGTAGCTTGAGGTTCTATGGTATGAGTTTCTGGGTTTTCTTGTGGTTCTCTGGTTGTGTCTATCCTTTCAGTCAGTATGTTAAATTGCCCCTGGAAGTGAATATGTCCGTCCATAGTGTGATGATCTTGACTGAGATAAAGTGCTTACTAAAGATGAATAAATGGATGGATGGATGGATAGATGGATGGACGGATGGACAGACGGACGGCCGGACAGACAGATGGACGGATGGATGGATGGGTGGATATATGGTTAAATGGATGGACGGATTGATGGATGGATAGACAGATGGGCGGATGGATGGATAAATGAATAAATAAATGATGAAAACACATGGGAGTGTTCACCATAGCATGTACTGGGATGTAACAATCAGCAGTTAAATAATAATTCCTTTCTGTATTCGCAGTCTAAAACCTCCGTCATGAAATGTTCTAGCTCATCACTGGAGAAAACAAAAGTACTTAGGTGGCTTGTTGGGTTCGTATGTTCTATTAAATCCGCAAGGATACACACAAACATTAAGACAAAATAAGATGACAGGAGGATTAAGCAAGCCACTTAGCATACTTCTTGAAGGACACCATCTAACCTGTCTTTACCGCTTAATGACTGAAACATGAATAGATGGTTTAAGGAAAGAAAAGTATATAAGAGCCCCATCCTCTGTTATTATGGTTCTGTTGTATTATCCCAGTCATTAAACTTCTCTCCAGGAAGATAATCTGTCAAAAATTGTCTATGTACAACAGTCTAGACTAGTATAGACCCTGAATAATTTGGAAGGGAAGTGTGACCTTGATAGAAATAATAAATAAGGTAAATATTACAGCAAGGTTGATATACCTTACTGAAGCAATGGCAAGGAAGTCCAATATTTAACTTCTAAAAAAAATGAAAACAGAATAGACAGAAATGGAACCAAGCAAGCGATTAAAAACTGTGTGTGTGTGTGTGTGTGTGTGTTTTAAGCATTAGGCACCTGAATATTTTGTAGGGGCTTGAAAACTGATACCAGGACACCTTTGCTTTTGCTTGAGAGCCAATTATGTTGTTTGGTAAGTTCTGCTACAAGTTGGTTGCATACACAGCATACTAATGTTAAGGATGATGGCTGAAGTCTGGACAGACACACTTGTTATTTCTAGCTGTTAGCAAGCGATAAATCTGCCTGAAGAAAAGGAGGGAGGGGCTTCAGTAACTAAGTCAGCATGCATTGCTTACGGCATCTTTAAGCATTCTTACCATATTCTCTACTTTCCCTTGACCTTGTATCATCAGTGTTGCATCTTTTCTAACTTTAGTGTGTATCTTTAGCATGAATATAGCTGTGACTTAGTTGTGTGTTGAAGATGCAAGTGTGACAACCCAACATGTGAATCACAAATCACTAATCCATGACAATCAGCATGAGGGTCAAAGACCGAAAACAAGGCTCTAGGGAAACAAGGTTGGACTGTAAATGAAAGAAACAAGGAACAGGAACACTGGGGTAAACATACAGAAACTAATTAAAGGACTTACACGTTACAGATGAACACTTTAGGCTAATCAATCAGTGTCAGAACAGAGGCTAGGACTAGGACAGAGACAAACACACATGGCATACCAAACAAAAACACACAGAATAGACTCAAACCAAAGCAGAGCAGTGCTCATTCTGCTGGGAATAAAACACCATGTACTGAGAGAAGGAAAAATATACCTTTAGAAATCATTTAAATTACATAATTGGACATTAAGGACCACTGGGCGTTCCTCAAAGCTTTCATCTAAAAGCTAATTAAAGCTACAGCACATGCAGGAAAAAGCTACTAACAGATCCATTCCATGAGAGAAAAAAACCTGAAAACCCCGCCCCCAAACCCCACCCCCATATACAGTGAGAGAACACTAACAGCACTGAAAATCAACATAATTCATGGACTCTAATTAAATCCAACAATCCAACACATACCCACACACACAGAATTATGAAAAAAAAACCTAGTGGTCAGCTAGTCTTTATAAATCATTTTGGCAGAGAATGCTAACAAATTAGTAGCTAATCTTTGCCAGCTTCACTGCAATCTTGATACTCCCTTCTCTGAAAGGTTAATTGGGAGAGGGAGATTCGCTGTGAGTCACGCATTACGGATGATTTCAAATAGAAGTGACATTTGCGTCTTTTTCCGACAAAGTCGGGCACGAGCGTAAGAAATCAGAACGGTGCGGGGAAGGGAAAGAATGAGCAGGAGAGAAAAAACAGACCATTATTTCTCGGGAATACATTCCATCTGAGCAAGAGATGGGGGAAAATACACGGTGCAGCCGAGGGAAGGGCGGTTGTGAGATAGAGTGGAGAGGAGAGAATGATAAGGCAGAGGAGAAGTGCTGGCAGCTGCTCGGGGGCCAGTAATGTCTGATCTCCATCCCTGAGTGCTGTGATTAGCCCTGGCATACAGCGAAGGACTGCATCTCCACTGCAGGAGGAAGTGAAGACGCTGGGTTTAAAACAAACAGGACAACATAGTGTCACGATTTCAAATTAATACGAATTTACACGTCCGAAGTTAGAAGAGAAGAAGAGAAGAGAAGTCTGAAGAGTTAGCCATTATTCTTACAGATTCATTAGTGAGACACAATGAAATAGTGTTCACTCCGATTCCTATGAAGTGTAAGTGACGTTAATTTGGAGGTCCAGGGGAGGACTATGATATGAGAACGTGGCTATTGAACATGGCTCCTTAGGTAATTGAGTGGCTCTCACCACCTACCACAGGCCAAGCATGACAAATTAGTCCACTCTGGTCAAAACTCCAATATACTTGTGATTTGTGCATTACATTTCTGGTGTTCATTTGTCTGGTGCTTTGTAGAAAAAAAAACTAGTGATGATTTAACAGATCTAACTCCTACAAACAAATGAGCTAGAGCTTCTGTTGTCACTCTTCATTTTCAGCAGCATTCAATGGCATATTAATGGGAAATCCAGCACAAATAGTGGAGACAGAACATCAGATGGACAGATAGCAGTCTGTGAGACGACGAGCATGATGACATCGACGGTGATGTTAGCCTGAAAATCTGTTTGAGCAGAGTGTACGGATGAGAAGGTGAGAAAACCAGATGACCAAAGGCTGAAGAACATCATGCTGTTTAGGGAAAGATGAGTTAGACTGCAGATGCCTTTATCCAGAGTTACAGTGGACATTTAATAGGATTAGAACTCACAACCTAGTCCAAAAGTACTGAGCTACCACAACCACAACGTAACTTGATTTGTGTCTTTTAAAATTTCAACTGTGATACTGCTTCAGAAGTAAACCTGCTTGACACTGAGCAACTCTACCATCCAATAACTCTCCTCCTGCTGACCCTCCCATCAGCCCGGAAAATAAGCCCCTCCCACCTCGGTTTCCCTCTCCACCCATCCAAACATCATCCCCCTTTTATTCTGGAAGGTCAAGTGCAGCTTCTCCGTCCCACTTGCATGCAGGGCGAGTAATAAATTATGGGCAAAGGGAGATCTCCACAATCAGCCAATTAACTTAGAATCCAGAAAGGCCAATGCAATTTCGTCTCCGCAGTGCTGCACTGGCACCAGCCACAGATTCATTACAGCTGCCTGCCTAGCTTTCCCAGGCAACTGCTCAAGCACACACACACACACACACACAGACACACACACACACACACACTGGGTCTAGCAGACTCCATTTTAACAGCTTCACATCATGACCGTACAGACCTCCCTTTCTTTCCGCTCCCGCTCTCTTTTTAATGACTTTTCTTCTCCTCTAATCACTGTGATTGTAGACCAGAGGACACTGTGGGAGCAAATCTTAATTAAAAATTAAGAGAAAAAAGTGCAAACTGCATTTTCAACAGCTTGGCTGTGAGTGGGATTGTTTGGGTGAAGTTGGATAATCGTTTGCAAAAAGACAAAATATACATATGTGTGACAGATTAAAGGAAAACTTTACTGTTCTGTAATACTGTAAAGGGCATTAAGTTGTTTTACTTGCATGGACTGTGTCCACTTAGAGGAAGAACTCACTCTAATGCAATAGAAGCTTCTTCTGACTGATCATCTTCAACCTACGTTTCTACTACGCTAATGACTCCAAGTTGTTTCGGTAGCTCATGGTGACTCGACCCTGTTCATGCGCACCCCAAGATGTATCTCCAACCTGGAGATTTTAATAAGAAGCCTCCTTATTTGTCATATATACATTACAGCACAGTGAAATTGTTTTCTTCAGATATCCCAGCTTGTTAGGAAGTTGGGGTCAGAGGGCAGGGTCAGCCATGATTTCCCTGGAGCAGAGAGGGATACGGGTCTTGCTCAAAGGCCCAATAGTGGCTGTTTTTGTTTTGTTGTTCTTTCTTTCTTTCTTGAGGATGGGTATTATAGAAGTGTATTAATGCACTAAGGTCAGATCCTTTCCTTTCTGAACAGTGGAGATATTTAATACTGAAAATATACCCCCAGCTCCTAAGGGTAAAAGCAAACCTTTAAAAAAAACTGTAGACTATGTAGCAGGAGAATACACAGCTAAACATGATTGACTGCCCGAATCCTCGTCTACTGCGGTTATCAACTCAAGAGGCGTTAACATAATACAGGAACACAGCAGTACCGTATCAAATCTGATTTTCCGAGCACGACGCCAAACACATACAGAAGCAATGACACATGGTTGAATGTATTGATCTGAAATAAGCAGATTAGAACTCAGGCCCAAGGAAATAAATATATAAAGAAATAACATCACCGGCAGAAGCCACTCAAGTCTGTGTCCTTGTACAGAGCATCAGATCGGGGATGTTTAAACAGCAAATCCTCCGTTTTTATCTGTACTTGCTCAGCATGTATGTCGTCTTCTCAAGGCACCGAGCAGCAGCAGTCAAGCAACAAAGATTTGAAAGAGAGTAACAAACAAGTGGTCTGTACTCTGCCTTTTTTTCTCCATAAAACGGTGCAGACGCCACATAAGCCAGTTATTTTCCCTTCGTATTTTTCTCTCCTTATCTCTGCGTTCTTTAAATCAAGTGTTGCTCACAGGCTTTATTTTCTCACAGCTATGGTTCTCTGAACAAGATGTGTGTTGAATTAATTATCCAAATGTCATTTCCTTTAGTAAGGCTTAGGCAATCTTGTGAGATTTTTTTATGAATCAAAACACTAATGTGGGTTTCTTTTGATAGCGACATTTTGTATTGGTTTTGATTATTTAGCCTCTGTGATGCGACTGAAGCCTGGGTGGAGCTTGAAGCTGACTTGCCCAGAAGGATCTTGAACCATTATGTTCCCAGATTATATTGTGGTGTGGAGTTTGGAAAACCCAATCTCGACTCCTTTTATGCACTGTCTCGGGTAAAAAGGGCAATTATAATATTGTGGTCATCTGCTACGTTTGTTTGATGTCCAGTCCATTCCCAAGAATTTCAGTAAGATCCCAGGTACTTGTGTGTCTGGATTATTAGTCAGGAATCATGAGCATAATCCTGAGAGTGTGTGTTCTTTAATTCTATCACTTTCATAGGCAGTAGTTTAATTCCTAAACTGCACATATCTATCACCAGTTAAGATCAATTGTTTTGAGCAGTGATAGGTTTCATATTTTTACATTTAATTAAAGAAAATAAAAGTCAGGTTTAGGCCACGCCCACTTTTACTCTTTAAATCCACATAAGAGGAAATCATAAAGATCTTATCCAAAGAAACTGTTCATCTTAAGGACTAGAATTTATAACAACAAAACAAGACTGAGGGCAAGAAATCTGTGAAATCTGTCGATATCTGAGAGCTTTGATCAGCTAGTGTTGTATAAACACATTGGACATGAAGATGCAGCGCTACATGTACACTGTTCATGCTTAGTATCTAGCTGGTCACAGCTGGTTTACTTGATGGTTAGACCGCTAGATTGCTTAATTATTTGTAACATTTTTAAGGATGAAACAAGATTATATCAGTTAGGATTGTATAAATTTTGCAGCGTGACACAGGCATTATCAGTTGCTTATTCCTTCCTGAAGGATGTTATAAAATCCATGTGAACAATGCCTTCTTCTATGGGATATAAGATCCATGTAAAAATATACTCTATTATACAATAGTTATCTAATAGTATATTATATAACTCACTCAATAGCGCACTGTTACTCAGAACGTCACATATTACACTCTAACCTGAACCTCTGACCGTTCAAATGTTAAGCACAGACTTTAGGCTGAAGTGAGTTTGTTCTTTGTGAGATGGGCTTCATACCACTGAGTGATGGTCCATGCAGTGTTTACTAGCCTGAGGAGGAAAAAACACCCAGCAAGTATAGTACATCTGAACCCAATAAGGCTGATCTAACAGACTGCAAAACTCACCATAAACAGAGTAACCTCCCGTCTTTTTTTTCTGCTCACGTTTCTTAACGCCACAGAATTCTCCAGCTGTAAAACCTCTGCTGTGTAATGGAGGGAAACACGGCTGATCTTAAGTCATAGATAAAAGGATAAAATGAGATTGTTAGCTGCATCTGGGGCTAATAGGTGACTGAACAGTATCTACTTGACCTAAAAGTCAATTGACTGCACAGCAATGTGTAATTGGGTAAAAATGAAGAAGAAATGTGCTCCTACTGTATAGCAATACTGATGCTCAATGAGGCACAGTGGGGTTTTTTTATTTTTTATTTTTTTTCATGAAAAATGAGCCAGCTGGACTTTCCTCCTTCGATGTCCTCACTTGAGATTTTTTAAAACGTGTTTTTACAAGGGATGCAACAGAATAGGAAGGCATCATTCGTAATTGACAGATAATACTCTCCAAATAGAAACAGATACGAGGAGAATGTTCTGGTTTGTTTGTTGCTTTTTGTCTCAGGTTCACGGAGACTGCGATCGCATTAGACAACAAAAAAATTCACAAGCTTTTTAATTGTATGTGGTCAGATTTTAAGCTGAAATCCATAAAAAAGATAATCAACATGTACATGCAGAGCTACTTGATGCATTTAGAGGTGTTGATTCGTTCATCCTCAGTAACTGCCTGGTCAGGGTTTACTTTAGTACTTTAGAATTTGTGAAAGAGAAGAGAAGGTAGAAACAAAAACTATTAACTGTGCAAGCAGGATTTAAAAGAAAACATAATCACTACTTCAGACCATATCTATTCAATTACATTTTTTTAGTGGCAGGTTTCATATTTTTCTATATCCTAAAAGAAAAAAAAAAATTAGGCCACACCCACATTAAGATTAATTCCAGATATTTGGGGCAAGTTTAGGCCACACCCACGTTAAGATTAAATCCAGATATTTGGGGCAAGTTTAGGCCACACCCACGATAATCTTAAATCCAGATATTTGGTGCACTAAACAGATACAGATAGCATCACGTTGTTACACACCTAGTTTACAAGTCATAAAGGACAGCTGATAAATTACATAAGTCATTATGTGAGAGGTAGAGTGTGTGAGTGCCTTGGTAGATTTAGATTAGATTCAACTTTATTTAGCTTCACATCCTTTGAGTTTGAATGAACACGATTCACTCTCTCTTCACTCGGCCCCTCATGTGATCAACTGCGTTTCCATTCGTAAACAGCCCGCTGTGTATCGCTGTCTCAAATATTTGCACATCCTTGCCTCAGAAAGGATCCGGAGATACTTGCTGGAGCCAGGGGGCAGCTTTAAATATTTCAACATGAGCCTTAGTGTGCTGGTCTGACAGGTAGAGGAGCAGGTGTTGGCGGCATCGCCAGAAGAGTTGTATTCACAAAAAAAAATAAAAAATGAAGCTCAGCCAGACACAGGCATTCAAAATATGTAGGCATGAAGAAAAAAAGACAGAGAGAGAGAGAGAGAGAGAAAGAGAGAGAGAGACTTCTCAGAAAAATAAATGGAATCATAAAGAATAGTCTGACTATGTCCTCATTCAATAATGATGGCGGTTGGAGAATAGGCGGAGTGCTATAAGCTTTTACTGCAGCTATTAAACATGTATTAAGAGAGGGACACTGCCTAGGGAAAAGTGACATGCATTTCATAGCATAAATGTCACCTTTTGCAGCTCCTGGTATTTGTTAAAAAATGAGGCCTCTCTCCTGGGAAGAGAAAGCATTCATATTGCAAATATCAACCTGTCTATAGATTGGCTGCAGACCCCAGAGGATCATGATAGAGAAGCATTTAAAAATGCACACTTGGTTTATAACCTATTCATCATCAAGGTCAGGGACAGGTCCTGGAGGTTTGAAGGAAAGGACAGACATGCATAAGCATGCACACTGTACATGGCATTTCAAACGCAAGGTGCAGGAGAAATTAGACCTGAAACAATCGAGTCGTTAGAGTGAGGCCCAGTTACGCTCGGATTTGTAGGGTTAAGTCTATTTTCTTTAGTGCACTGTGTCCAGTACTGATCTTATATAATCCACAGCACAGAGAACAGTGTGCACCTTACACCTTCTTTTTTAGTTTCATCATTTGTTTGTTGGTGTGTCATGAAGAAAATATTATAAATATTTATTTAAGAGATAAATATCTCTTCTCACTAAGAGAATTTACATCATTAAAAAAGTCACATTCTGAGGCTCTCTGGACCTGAGGCTCTCTGGACCTGAGGCTCTCTGGACCTGAGGCTCTCTGATGAAGGACATAAGACAATAAAAATCTACAGAAAAGAATTAGGCCAAGGTTCTCTCTGATGCCTGGAACAACCTAGCAGCTAATGTGCTTTAATTTACTTTCTTTCTGTCTTTCTTGCTTGCTTTCTTGCTTCCCTCCCTCCCTCCTTCCTACCTTCCTTAATTTATCACTTACCCAAATTACATATATATTTCTTTAAAATGCTGCTCCATATTTAATACATACATTTCATAATTATTGAACAGGTGAGTACTACAGAATTTTAAAAGATATAAAACTCACACATCTAAATTCCAGCATGTGTAATTAAATGTAGACGAATGACATCTATATGTAGAGATTATTTAATAAACATGTGTGGGATGGTTTTTCTCAGCACACCAATGAAGAGGTTATGTTGAGCCATTTTTGTATCTCACACACACACACACACACACACTTGTGTCACATTAACAGTCCCTGACTCTGAAGAATCTACTAGATTCAACACCAGGTCCATCGTTAGCTTTTTTTAAAAGAACCAACTTCTGACCACAGCTCCATCTGTTAGATATTCTTGATGTTGAATCTCAGGAGTGATGGAGGTGTGGATCACTCTGCCTGAGGTGGATGTGCAATGCCAGACACAAGCCAAGGTCGAAGCCTGTTTGCTGTGTTGTATATAAGTGGATGTGTGTAGGAAGCTTTAGAGTCTGTTGACTAGCGCACATGCTCCATTTGAGGCTGGTTTATACTTGACACGTAACTTTATAAGTGTTTGCAGAAGCAGCAGCGACTCGATTGACATTGTTCCCATACTCACTTGGGTTTTTTATGTGCATCTAGAGAATTAAAAGCACCATTTAATGCCATAGCCGAGCCAAAACATCCCTGTATGTCTGGATTCCTAGTCGAACTTTAAAGTGTTTCGCGATTTCATGCACAGTGAAATTAAACAGACCGATCTTAAACATTTATCACTTTCTCCATGATTGTTGTCATTAGCTGTGTATAAACTTCTAATGTAGATAATCCAGAAGTCTGGAGGCTAGAAGAGAGGTTTATTAAACTCCAAAATACTCAATACATATGTACTGTAGTATCGAGCATAATTCTTTGTACAAAATTCCATGTTGTTTTATTTAGTAGTGGTTGCACGGTCACATAGTGCTCTACTATTTAAGTGATACTGCACAACACGGACACCGAGCATTCATTTTCGAGGACGAGTGACACTCCAAACAAGTTATGTACGGCAGCCATCTTTTATATTCATAGTTAAGCCTTTAGGCTAAGCCTTTAGGCTTTCACTGCGATCTGAGATTTGTTGGGGGGTGCCATTATTTTTGCATGCAGAGACTGAAAAGATTTTAACCAAAGAGTCTAGTCAGAGCACATGCACTGTTAAAAGTGTATAAAGATTCATAGATTTGGATTGGTCAAGGTTTTAGAGGTGAGTTTAAAGACAGAGTTGTATAAACGTGAAAGAATAGCTGAAAATCTGTAAAAATGAACCCCTTTCAATATTTTGGATATAATCACTTTACAAAATGCTAATGTTTCTCAGAAACTGTAAAATGACTCCACAATTTCACACTTGATCTGCTGCTCAGATTTTTGGAGTGTGAATAAAACAAACTGTTTTTTAATCGCTTTATAATTATTTGAACCGTAGAGAGAGATTTTTTTTGCATATTACTGAACTCAATCCTATCTCTGTTCAAATCAGAAAGAAAGGACTTTATTTTAGTGCATCTTTCATGCAGGAAGGGGGCGGAGCTTCCAGGAGTTTTGGGTTAATATCAAAGGGTTTAAAATTCCTCACTCATTCCAGATTTGCTTTTCACATCTGATATTTTTAGTTGGGGAAAAAAAAGATGCTCTTTTAGTGTATGTTTGAGTGATAACTGCTAGCAGCACGCCCTGATGCTAATCTGCATCGTACAAGCTCGCTGCTTCCTTTATTTGTATTCCTTAAGGACAAGGTCCTTATGTCACCCAGATGGTCCTGTATAATATGGACTGCATAACTTATCTGATTCCTACGCGTCTCCCACTGAGTGACAACACTTCAGCCTGAACACATGGCAGATGTTCTATCATTAGAGGCTCATAGTCAGAGCTAATACCTTCCTGGCTCCCAAATGTGGGGAAGCTAAAAGATTCTAAATGCATACCAGCTAATAAATTCTCACAACTTTGCCCCAAAGCAGCCATCGGTGTAGACCATGATCCCAACATGCATCTTTATACATAATACAGAGATCATATTATGTCTTGAGGAGACACTTGTACTGAATAGCGAGTCCCCAGCTCCAGCCAGGTGGTGCTGAACAATTTGGTTGAAAAATGGAAAGCATATTTATCCTTTCCCATTCCTTATTTCTTTCAGTTTTCCTTCCTTTAGCTCTTGTGTGTGTGTGTGTGTGTGTGTGTGTGTTTGTGTGTGGGGGGGGTATTATGAAGGCTTATAATTGTATGTCAGGTTGCCCGGTGGTGTGGCTGCATCATGCATGGCTGGCCTTCGCTCTCTCTCTCTCTCTCTCTCTCCCTATCTTTTTCTCATTATAACTGTCCAGTTCTGCAGACTGCACCACTCGCCAGGCAGCTACTTCATGAGTGTAAAGAGAATCAAGTGAAAAAGGGAAAAAAAAGACAGACAGAGTAAAGGTAAAAGAGTGAGAGAGTTTGGCTAGGTCTGCCCCGTGCAGCATTCCTCTTCTTCCTCTTTCTCTGCGTTTCTTGCCCTGTCGACTCTAATAGACTATTGATTTTCTATCTGTTGTTGGATCAGACTCCACTTTTACCATTCACTCCTGATATTCGCTGTCTATTAACCGTGGGCTCCTTGGCCTAACAGCTTTCAGCGTGCTGGCACTGCTGTCCACAGCCATGTCCCAATCAACTGATTAGGCTTGAGACCGGTTCAGTGCTAAACAACACATCGGCACTTTTGCCACGTTGTCTCTATCCTTGATAATGTAAAGCTGGGCTGCACAGCTTTCGTACATTTGAGAAATATCATTAAATAAAGTGAAGGTCTTGCTTGATAAAACAGTGGTTTTGCAGCAGCATGGTCTTTCGAGACTTCATCAAGAGTTTATTTGTTAATTAAGGATTTTTAGCATTAAAAAAAGGTTCTGCTTGGAAGCTTTCCTGACAGGAAACCACTGCTGTAGAACCCTTAAGGCGGGTTATCTGAATATTTTTTGCAGCCAGAAATTCCCAGAGACTTTTACTATTCATATATGAGGGCTATTATTTTATTGTGTACTTAATTATTTTGCCTATTTGTCAGATCATAGAGCTTTGTGTTCCTGAACTGTTCACCAACCAATCACTAGTTTGGATTAAACCCATTCAATATAAACAGACCCACTGAAAAAAAAATGCTAATAACGTTTAAGATCTTCATAATAAATACGATCATCATGATAACGTGGGCTGTGCTGCATTGCAACAATATAAACAGGTATATAAAACTGAACTGAATTGGGCTAGGTATCATGAAGACTGCTCGTAACTGGAAATTACGGCCGAACTTTCTGAGATAAGGTCAAATATGACAGAATATACAGCATACATATCTAATGTGGAAAGGTGCTTCCAAAAAAACCCCACCTGCGCTTGAAGTGCAGATAAACTGAAGAAGACTGTGTTTCAGCACTTTAAAATTCGAACAATTCCCATCCCAAGTTTGGTGCTGTGTATGTGTGTGTGTATTTCTGTGTGTGTGTGTGTGTGTGTTGCAATTTTGAGAAGCAGCAAGTCAGATGCCGAGTGCGGGCTGAGCCCATGAAGTGCCAATGGACCTCACTGATTGCTAATAGACCTGTAATGAAGCAGGGCATTCTCTCCCCAGCAATAACCATCAGCAGCACTTGTGGAAAATCATTCTTGTCTGTCACTAGCCATGCATGCTGGCCTGTGATTTGCAAAGCACATTTACCTGGAATAGCACAGCAGTACTTTTAAAGTTTTGTTTGGATTATCCCGATGGGGAAAGATAAGGAAAGTGATGGTGCTTGCTGGAGCAACCTCGGTGGCAAAACCAAGCCGTCATGGTCACTGCGGGTGTCTAATGCGATTCAGATAACAGCTTGGCGCAGCACCTTTTACCACAAAACCTGTTTGTGGGATCTGTTTCAGTATGGCCATGAGAGACTACTGCTGCATTAAGGCTGGATTTACCAGATCAGGGGGAAAACTTTCTTATATACCGAGTGGAATATTTTAAACAAGCATTTTAAACGTACAAAGAATTTGATTATGTCACAAAAGACAATATTTACCTCCATTTATTGTGCATTTGAAAGGCACAATCTTCATAGGTGTTTTTTTGGTACAGGACTTGAGACAGTTTGTCAGATCCACTGCACTATCACTCCCTGCTAAGATAACATCTCTGACCTTGTTCCCAACACCATCTCCACAGACCCGAGCAAACCTAGTGTCTATTGATTTTTCTAGGATTGCCTCCGACTGTGCTGGGGGCTCGATCTCTACTGAGGCGGCGCTGGTGTAAAGCATAGCCTCTATGCGACTACTCCTCTGAGCATTGGCTTAAGCTTAAGCTAGTGGTGGGCTGGGGAATACAAAACAGACCTGCTGTCAGCATGGGACTAACACTCACACTGCTTCCAGCACATTCTGTGCGACACAATTTAACAGCAGGAAAATATGCTGAAGGATTAAGCAATTAACAGCTCAACTTCAGGAAGACTAGCCAAATTTGCATCAAAAGTCTTATAGGACTGAGCTAGAAAACTGGGCAAATAAACGAAAATGCAAAGCAAATACGGGAGTTCCAGTCGAGCGAACTGAAACCTTTTCTCTTTTCTGATGTCTGGTAAATGCTACCACTGCCTGAGACACCAGTTCAAAAGGAGTTACTTCCAATAAACGAGTGGGAGTTTTTCACACTTTATGGTGTATATTAAACAATTGTGTGCACCTTACTATTGTCTCATGTGGTCAGTCTTTCTTGTCTCCTCACAGACCATCCAATTTGACAATTAACCAGCAGTGACAGTATGTTGACTCTTTTTTTTTTGGCCTATTTATATTCAGAATTCATTTTCAATCTAAACCCAATAGGGAAAAAATTTTCTCAGGCTTCTTTTTCCTTTTTTGGACTTTCTTTTCATTGACCCAATTTACTGTGGGTTTATGGTTCTTATGGTTCTCATCTCCAGTTAAAACGGTGGATATGTAGAAGACCTTGATGACTGATCAGTGCTTACAAATTCAGACCTGCATTCCAGTAACATTTATTTTAGATTTTGTGGCTTTAAATTCATTTGCTAACTCGATGAACACACTGTATGATTAGTGCAGTGATCAATTTAATCATTCACTTTAAATCTACACTCATCCACAGCCTCCTAGTGGCCAGGGTACATGGTCTATAGGCCAGGTCAAAAATCCACAGCTTTCCACAGCTTTAAGACCCACAATTTCTCTATAGAAATCTCAATGAATAGTACCTTACCTTTAATTCTTAATCACAGTGATTATCTATGTCAAAGTAGCCGAATTCGATCCAGCCAATTCAGGCCCCTCAGACACTTCACTGATCTCAGTCTGTGAAAGCCAATCTGAACACTTTACCTTCTTTCTGTTCAGATTCTGAGAGTATGATGAAGGAAAATGGATCATCATGCAGTACCTATCCACAGTTAAATTAGATTTCCATATAGAGCTAACCTGCCGACCCAGCTACGGTAAAAAGGAACGCTGTCCTGTCTTCTCTGTTCAGAAGCATCTACTTCTACTTCTCTGTTACTGGAACCATTGAAAGTAAAGGTTTGCAAAAATTCTAGAAAAGCACGCAGGGAGTGCCATCCCAAGCCAGGCCTAATTAGCAGCTATGAAGCGGCCAGGATGAAAAGGAAACAGGCAGAAATGCAGAGCATGATCTCAGCACGGCTTCCTGGAATACAGATGAAAAGCGGGACCCTGGAGACAGTCTCGAAAAACAAAAATGCAATCTGTCCCAAACCCATACCTGCGCTGAGAGGCAGAGGTAAGAGTGCGGCCAAGGGACAGCTCTAACTGGGCAGAGGATACAAGCCTCCTGCTCCAGCTTAGGCTATTATACTCCATTTCGACCAGCCCAAAACAGCAGAAGGTGACAGAGAGGCGGCAGGTGGCAACCAGCTAAAAAGACATGAAAGGACAAAATGTAATTGGCAAGCAAACTGGCATCTTGTGCCTAAAAGCTAACAAACTGGTGGAAAGGCTCACCTGCCTTCTACCAATGAGCTAATTCATATGGTCACCCGTTCCCAGTCTGTACATTTTTAGTTGGGGAATATTTAATTGTCTTTTGGCTAAAGGTAAAGTGCCTTCTACATGTGTTCACATGTCTATAAAATTAACCAACCATTCTACAAGACACAGTGCTATGTTTTAATTTCAAGTTAATTCTTTAAAAATTCTTTAAAATTAATTTCCAATCTCTTCTTTGAAAAATCATTTAACGCATTTCAACATGCATATGATCATAGCGATTCACTGAATTTGCAAATTAGTCTACGATCTGGTGACTTCTAGTGACTTTCAGAGCATGAAGTAACAACTTTCCCTTGAAAACAAGCTGGCAAAGCACTTTCACGTCCTTTCACAGCTTAAATTTCCAATACTCAGAAATAAAAAAAACACACACACACACACAGGTTAGACATAACGTAATTAACATGTGGGTTACACATAAAGCTCATCATTACACAGAACAAAGACGGTCCTCGACTCATCCATCTGAGGCAGAGTGGGTGGCAAATGAGTTAGAAACTCTCTGTCTTTCCCCCAGGTCTCCTTCTGAGCTCACACACACACACACACACACACACAAACACACACACACACACACACACACACGGGGTCCAAATGCAATTTATAGCAGGAATCAGAACGTTTGCAGCTCAGCTCTTGGGCTGGAGAGATGGGGTTATCACCTCCATCTCCACGCTGGTGAGGGACACAATAAAATCATAGCACAGCAATGGGGCCACGGCAATGAGATTTGCAGGACAGCTGTAAATGTTCAATAGCTCTCTCTCTCGCTCTCTCTCTCTCGCTCTCTCTCTCTCTCTGATGCAAGGGCACTCTGGCATTTAACGCCACTTCCCTGCAGAGCCGGGAACTTTTTACATGCGTGTGTTTGGGAGAGCTGTTTGCTGAGGCATACACTTTAATACACGGGGCAAGAGCAAGTGCACCACACACTGATCGACTGACATAAATCTGTCCCTGAGGGCTGGTTCGCTGGACACTGATTAAGCTCAGGACAGGGCTATAGAACATTTTTATTTTGTGAATTGGCAGTTACAGTGTAATTTTGTCGAAGATTATTATGTTTCATTTCCATCTCGAAACCTGCTCCTGCCGAGACAGATCTGAAACCTACTGATGCATGCATAAGTTAATAAACTAATTTGTGGTATTTAAAAAGAGCATTTATATTATATGATAAAAAAACCCTCCAGGCAGTAGAGAATTTTCTAACATTACATTAAAATGCTTTGAAACTCTTCATTAAATTACATAAACTTTCACAATTCTCAACGCTGAGATGAATCTAGTTTACTGGGTTGCGCTCTATACATGGTGTACTGCATCTAGGAAGGAGTGAATATGTTTAAATAACTTTCTTGTTTCTCTAAATAAAGAAATGAGAATGGAATTAAACATGATGGAGACATACTGTTATTGGAAAATAATTCAAGACAGTCTGTTGTGATGTGCTTGAACACGATTCCCTCTAAGGTTGATCACTTTTTATAATAACCTCAAAAATTTGCCAATGCTTTAATAAAGGACCATATCATGCTTTTTATCCACTTATAGTTACAATGAATGTTGTGAACACCATCTGTGAGAAAATACATTACAATAGTTATAAACAGTTCACTGACCAGGTAATAAAAAAAAAAAATAAAAAAAAAACTTTGAGGAAATCAGAAAGCCATCTATCAGGAGGACTTCAGATTCACTGACCTCAGAAAGTGCTGACACTGGAGACTCCTTCAATAAGTGTTAAAGTCGCATCTCCTTCCAGAAAGCTTCTTTAGCATATTTCATGATTAATGCTAAATTTAATACACATATTTTATCCATTTATTATTAATCTTATATTATTCCTACAATACAATTTACTATAGAAATTATAATTAATATTGAAAAGGTTAGAGCTTCCACACAATACATTTCAGATCCTTTAAATCTCATTCATAAAATGCAGGAAAAGCTTCATTGCTGGTCCAGGTGAATGTTAAATCTTATTTTCCTTATTTCTTATCCTCAACGCAAAGGCAAAGTGTTTAAAGATCACGATATAATTCAGCAGCACACTGTGACCATGCAGCTATCCATCACAGTAGAAGACCTGGCTGAGCACATCATATTCACTGAAACAGATGCTTCATCTCAATAACAGAAGCCCTTTGCTATTGAATTTGGAGAGGGATGAATATGGAAATCCATTTGGAAGAGGATATGATATTTTTTATTACCTCGCTAGCATGACACAAACTGTGTCAATATTCCTCCTATCTCGGGATAATGAATCACGGACAAAGTGCTGCATCTTAGAAATGCCAATGCATAAATAATGCAGGAGATCGGCTTAGACTGCACGGCCCACGTGGTGCAGAATGGATGGTGTTGTGGTATAACAAGGCCTTACCGTCATGAAATGCTTTCAGACAAATGGCATTTCTTCCTCTCCAATAAATTACAAGATCCAGGAAGCGGAAAAGGACATAAAACTGCAGCCTGAGTGCATTTTGAATAAGCCAGGAGAAGACTGAATGAACTTTCTAAAGTTTACTCCACATGCTTTAGTGTTTTAATAGAAAACCATTTTAGGATCATAGTGATGTTTCAAAATAAACTTCAACTCTCTCTCTCTCTCTCTCTCTCCATTTCGCTCTTTCTTTTTCCCCTTTTTACCTCTCTCTTCCTCTCTCTCTCCCCTCACTCTCTCCCTCTCTATCTCTCTCTTTACCCCCCCCCCTTTCTCTTTCCCCCCCTCTCTCCCTCTCTGGAGAAAGGCAGAGGGTGCTCTTGTTGTGTCCTCAGTAGCCAAGTGCATACCCCATCTTTCAGCCTTCAGGACAGTACATCACTTCCACTTCGCTACCACACAATTTTCAAACAGCAGGAAGCTCTGCAATTACCTGTCTCTGGCTCTGCATTTGTACTCTCGCCTGCCATCAAGCAAGACAACAGAGAGAGAGAGAGAGAGAGAGAGAGAGAGAGAAACCTCAAACCATCTGTCTGAGGGAGGAAGCTGAATTCGTATAATCACACTGCTCTTATGTTAATGGATTACGATTCTATATTAGGAGTACGGTTTATCTCCCAACACTTGGTCAGTATGCAGAAAAAAAAATGAATAAATAAATAAAATACAAAAAATCTGGAAAACATCAGTAGGAAAAATAGGAACAAATAAACAGATAGATAGATTTTTCCTATTGATGTTTTCCAGAATTTTTATTTACTTTTATTCATTTGTTCATCGTATTCTTTATCGCTATTTGTTTTTACTTCTGTTTTGTTAGCACAGCCCTTTTACTGTGAACTATTCAGCAATATTGCAGACAAAGACTCAGTAGTCCCCTGAAGATAACAGCGGGATAAATGACGGACGAATGAATGAATAAATAACCGCGTGGAAGCCCTGCAAATTTTGACAATTTCTCCTCAAAAAAACGCACAGGCTTTCATGAAGTGAAACATGTTTCTCTCGACTGTAGCACACAAACATCACAGACAGTCTGACATCCGGCTTCCAACTACAAACTGAATCGATTAGGCTGATTTCTGTACCGCTGTCCAACAACTTGATCACAGACTGATATTTGCTGTGAAGCAGTCACACACAGCTAGCAGTGGTTTAGTCGTGTTAGCAGTGTATGTGATGTGAGCGTCAGCATGATCTCTGCAAGATTTAAAAGGGAATAAAACATGTTCAGACTGTTTTGGTGAATATCTGGTGTTTTGTCCAGGCATTGTGCTCAAAAATGAACATTTCAGTCAGGCTAGCTTTTTTGTCTGTCTTTATCTGTGTGTTGTAAGAAGTGGAGTTATATAAAGGCTAAAATTTATACTACAAAATTCCGTTTGTGTTTCCAGATATTGGAAAATCTGGACATTCATCTGCATACACTAATTAACTAATGAGGTAACTCATGAACACACAGTGAAGTGTGTTTAGTTTGAATTCATATTAAAAGAAAACTGAGCAATTAATAAAGAAGCTGTTTCCTTCTCTGGATGTTGAATCTAGTTATTAACTGGGAAATTACATAAATAAATAAATAAATAAATAAATAAATAAATAAATAAATAAATAAATAAATAAATATAAGATAGATAGATAGATAGATAGATAGATAGATAGATAGATAGATAGATAGATAGATAGATAGATAGATAGATGAATGAACATTTCTTCTTCCCCAGGCATGAAATTTACTAGTCTTAGGCTCCTGGCCTACTGATTTGTCCATCCATGAGATCAATACGATGGAAATCTCTCAGCATTTTTCTCTACAAACACACAACTACAAAAACAGTAGATGTAAAAGCTCAAAAAAATAGCTGTATAATCCAGTGTTCAGTCCTAGTTGACTGACAGCAGGCAGCGGTCCATGGTGACTCACCTCTACAGGTAGGGGTTCAGCTCCGTGGTCATCCACAGGGCTGGAGAAAAGATAAGTCTGGTAAAAAAAAAAAGCCTCTTAATCTCTTCCTCCCTATAATCTCCAGGCTTCCTCTCTGCACAAACTCTGGTCTCGGCATCCCGAACATCAGCACATGCTCTCTGAGCCACATGAGCTACCATCACATTAGCCTCTCCTGCAGCAGAGCAATGCATGCTGGGATGTGGATATGGAGAAAGAACCTGGCCTGGCCTCTGAACTGCATATGCGCTTGGAGTATTACATGCAGAGTGCTGGCATTTGGAGTTTTCAGATTCCTGCTGACTTCCAGATCAGGACATAAAGGTCATAGAACAGTACATGGAAGATGGAAGCTGGGCAGTTCAGTCTGTCGCAATTAATATGAACATGATGACTAACCTGTACATTTTTAGCAAAGAAACTCAACCACTGAGCCAATGAGCTTGTTAAGGCCAGTGAATGGAGTCTGAGCTGAAATGTCTGGCTGCTGGTCTGGCTGTAGAGGACAAAACCTCAGCATTAAACCCAGGGTATTAAAAAAAGGACTTAATCTTCAGGAAAAGCACTACAGGCAAAAACTGACCATCAGATTTTTGGATCCTCTTAAACGTAACAATTCAAATATAAAAATGCAGCAGGGATGTTTATTTTTTATATTAATATTAATTTTGTTAATTACTCCTTATCTAACCTGGTTAAGCAGGCTTTCATACTGACAGTTTAGTCTGAAACGGAGCACTGTTTGCATGATAAATTGGTAAAGTGAAAGCTGTCATGCAGAACAGGAAGTGCAGACCCGAGGCTACCTGTAGGAGTTCGGTTGCACTGGAACTGTGCCGTGATTCCTGTGAATGTGAAAGCAGCTCGTACTCGGGTCTACAGTTGTTCAGGAAGTAAAGCAACATGCGTGTGAGATGCCTTACTGTGCATAACAACACCAAAATAACACAAAAACAAAAAGATATGGTGAGTCGATATGGTTGTGTTCTCCATGAGCATTTGTGATGATGTAAGATGAACGCAAATGCACCGGGAGACTGGAGGCTTGAGTACCGCCCACCTGGAACAAGCTGTGAGAAGCTTTCCTGGTACACATGTGAAACCTGAATCAATTCAAGAAACACAATAAACCACAGTCTGTTTTTCAAACCATTTTCCAGAAACCAGACAATTTTCCAGATAATCTGCATTCATGGAATAGTACCTCATTATTTCTAACTCTAATTATATAGATATTACTCAGCAGTTTTTCAAAATATTGATTATTGCATTATATTGACTTATGTTTTATGCTGAAAAAATGGCATAATTAGACTGCATGGAATCTAGATAAAAAATCATTTTGCTTTATGGTCATAATAAGTATGCAAATTTATCCATATTAAATTTAACAAAGCCTGATTTACATAAACGTACATTTAGGGGGAATGAAAAAAAAAAGTTCCAATACAAGAAATACTTGTGAGAATTTCAGCAATCAATTAGTGAAGATGGATTGTGATGTCTCTTTAAAAAATAAAAAATAAAAGATTACCCATCCTCAGATGAGAGTTTAAAAAGTCTGTTTGCTGGTAATGAGGCACAGCACACAAAAGCTCATATCCGACTGAGATACTTACTTTAAAGTCAGCCAAAAGATCATGTTTTTATCCAATCATGAATAATAAATTTCTTGACATGGTGGACCTGAGAAAAAAGTAATTAAATTAGTCAGCAATGCTTAAAAATAAAATAAAAAAGACAGAAGGGCCTATACTTTTCTTTTGCTAAGAAAGCTAGATTCTCTGTCTCTGAGTCCACAGACTGTACAGCCAAGCCCTTTTCCTGCTACTTGCTGGTACAGCCTAATGTTTTTAAAATAAGAAACAATATTAAATGTATAGCAGCCAGTTATGTTAATAGCAAGTGAATATAAAGGGTTAATATAAGGAGGTAATCTTTATTCACTTCCATTTCAAATGAAGATCTACTTTAACTTTTAAATTTTAGTCATAGCATCAAGGTAACTACTAAAATCAGGATGGTTCCCTGAAGAACAAGGGAGAGACTATAATAACAAAGAAAAAACTGACACAGCTTGACATAACCTGATATCGAGCATTCAGTATTCTGTCCACTCCAAGGCCAAACAAGCCACTGGCAGGATTAAGAAGCAGTAAAGGGTCCAATGAAACAACAGGACGTTGGGGCAGGACAGTGTAGTGCATCACTCCACTCCACTCCAAGCACATAGACACAAAGCGCATCTGATTTCCCGTGGCCTTTGCAGTGTTGAAACAAAGCGTGGGGTTCCGCCAGACAGTGGCTCTTGCTATGTAAACACAGACCTCGTAGGTCTGCCTCCAAACCAGAGCTCCCAACATGGCAGCGACACCGCAAGAGAGCTCAAACAGTCCGGCAGGAACCCTATTGTTAAAGAGCCTAGCAGAATCCTCACCACTGAGCCCAAGCACAATAAAACTGATCCTCGCCAAGAGCCCAGGAGCTTACAATATGTTTAGTTTGGTCTATGGAAATCATCATCCACTTGTTGACACAGAGTGGCGCTAATAAGCTGGAACAAGTTTAAATAGTGCTGTTTGTCACTCTACAAATATGCAATGTGGATTTCTTTAATGGAGAGTTTAGCGAATCATGTGGCAGTGGCACCTCCTTACTTAACGGCAATAACGTCAAAAAAAAAAAAAACAACAAAAAAACCATCGGTAATAAACTCAACCCAGACGTCATTTCAACCACGACAGAAAATTAGACATGGAAACAGAAAAATAAAGCATTGCAGCCTACCTTCTGATTGCACTTAGATACAAAAAAAAAAATAAAGTTTGACAAATGAGGCAAGACTGCAGCTATAATGACTCTCTAAGCCTGCTTCACCTGACCTTCTGTGCTTTGCAATCTGTAGTTTGACCTTTAAAGTCACACTCTCAGCTTCATTACCTCTCCTTAATGACACGCTGGACACAGCCAGCTCCACGGACCAAAATACACACACAGCACGAAGCCATTTGCCTGTGGAAACACGGGACATTTCAGTGTGTTCACTGACCACATGTGATATTTTAACACTGGCATTCAAACACATATTGAAATGGCAAAAGCAGGGAGAGCAAATAATGGTTTGTGCTCTAATTATTATCCTCCTTTATTAGCCTAGCGTGCGAGGGAAAAAAAAGAGATGGAAATGCAGACACATTGTATAAAATATACTCATTTATTATTCAGTGCTTAAAATTATAGTTTAAGTAAATTATTAGATTATTCCTAATGTTTGTCATACATCACTGGGAATTAAGACATTTGCTTGAGATGGGTAAAATGCGGGTTTTCCAGTATTTAGTGTTAAAATTGAGCAAAAAAATTCCAGTTTTATGTTACAAGAGCTAAATGACAATGTCATATTTCAGAAAATCATCAGTTGATCATGAGTTCGAACCTCACTGATGCCACAGCCATTAGCATCCAGATGTCTAAGGACAGGAGTCTTAGCCATGCTCTCTGGTTAAGAAAGATGGCATACTCTCTCTTCCCCATCAGTTACAGTGACACTAGCCACTCGTGGGTGTTTGTGACCTCATGTATGCGGAAGAGGGCCGATAGAGCTTTTATCCAAGCGGCACTACATGAGCAGGTTGAGAAAATGCAGTCGGATGATTTCATGTGTTTCAGGAACTACATCACATGATGTTTCCTGTTCATTAATAGAGTCTACTGTATTTGTACATCTATTATCTATCTGTCTAAGACGACTAGCAGGATTTCACTTTCTCATAACCTCTCTCTTAAGTCTCTTAAATCTCTGCACTCAGAGCTATTTATTAGAGCTTAACATTGTTTTATTGTCTTCTGTCTGGTCTGGGAAAATGCTTCGGATATCACAGAATTCTGAAAAACAGACAAAATTGATTTTTGTTTTTCTGTAATAATATACTTTATCATCTCTACTGTAATTTTGTTTTTTTTACCAAACTAACATGGAAATATTTTCATGTAGTCTACTTTCTAACCTTGCCTCTGCTTTCTCCATGCATAGATGGGGTTGTGTAAAGGGTTACACAAGGGTTATGGTAAGAACAGTCCGTTTGTTCAAAAATATCTAAAAGCTTCCTAGCTAAGGGTGATGTCCTCACTGAATGAAACAAACACTGGCAGGAACCTGGCAAAATACATACATGGTCTGTACAGGCAACTTTAAAAATCTTTACTGACTTTACGAAGACATTCAGAAATTTAGTCTGGAGAACAGAGCTGAGAGAGTGAAGCAGAGATTATTTCCCTAACGATGATGGAGTGGAACAAAAATCTGAGCAGTGAAGAGACGATGCTGAGGCTGGTGCTTGATATAGTGAGTGACTTTTACCTCCGGGTGATGAGACAGAGACTGAGAATCTATAAACTGGTATGTTTCACTGTGAACTTAGAAATCATTCAAATTTGGCAGTAGTGTTCTTTTTTCTAAGGAAATTATGCTGCAAGTACAGAACTAGACTATAGAATAGGATTAAACTCTTTCAATCTATCTATCTATCTATCTATCTATCTATCTATCTATCTATCTATCTATCTATCTATCTATCTATCTATCTATCTATCTATCTATCTATCTATCTGTCTGTATGTCTGTCTGTCTGTCTGATAGATAGCCAACATGAGTATACACTGATACTGTATAAATATAAGACACTTTGCTTGAGCCTGCAGGTGAACCTCCAGAACAGCTGCACCTGAGCTCTTTCACCAGCAGGAAAGAGGCATCTCCCTAGCTAACAGCTTAATTACACCTCCATTTTGATAGTTGAAAGGGTGACTTGGGCATCTGTACCAGCGTCAAAAAAAAAAAAAAAAATCACATTATTGAACTAATTAATAACTTAATTATTGCCTCTTGCACGTCAAGCGTGGTTGATGACATAATTATTAAAAGTAATTGGCGAGTTAGTTAATTGCACCTTGAGAGATGAGAGAGGTGAGAATGCAATTCAGCCACTGCTGATCCACTCTGCTCCTTTCATTTCATTTTCCCACCATCGCTCTGGTCTTTATTTCATCCACTCTCTTTTATAGAGCTAGAGACAGGACGTAATCCAGACACAGCCAGGCAGCAATCACTACAGGCTTAAAAAGTGAAGAGCACAAACAACGAGCTTGTGAGCAATATCAGGAGCGGGAGGACGCGCCTCGGCTCCTGGGTGACTCTTGGAGGCGGCGGTCGCTACGCTCCGGGCCATTCTGAAATCTTCCTAATCTCGTCCGATTGTCCTCATCACCTGCTTATTATTTCAGAGCCTGATTAGCAGAAGACGAGTCTCTGTCTCTGCACTCTATCCAGCCACAGAATCATCATGTACTGACAATGTTAATGAAATTAGTCCTCTACAGATCTGATCTGAGAATCCGCAGATCCGCAGTCCGCCGCCTATCTTTCAATAGACTTTTTTTTTTCTTCTTCTTCTGAATGCCTAATAGAATTTCCGGCAACACCAGTTAATTCAAATGAACAGAAAAAAAAGGGATGGGGAATTTTCACATCAGCCAAAGCCATTATACATGGTGTGTATGGGCCTCTTTTGTTTTTCGTTTGAAGTTCGTCTAGCTTGAGCTCGAGGCGAGGCTGGAGAAAAAAAATTTCGGACATGAAGAAGAAACGGCAGCGAGTGACTATGATTAGAGGAAAGCCATTGTACCCGAGCACACTGACAGATGTGTAAAAGTGGTGGCACTATTAAAGTTAGTATTTTGTATGCACTCAGATTGGGTCTGGCTGCCAAATGCAAAATCCTTTACAAATCTGGACAAGATGGAAATGCACAAATGTTGATGTTGGGAATGAATGAATAAATAAAAAGTGCTTTGGCAGTGTAGTATTTTAGAGCGGCGTGGCCAGTCAAAGAAGCTGTCTAAACATGACACATGCGAGGGAAAATATGATTAGGACAGCAATGCCAGCCATTTTTTGTTCTACAATAAAACAGCCACAACAAGATAAGCGTAATACAACAGCCTGTGTTGACTGGGAAGACAAAAATGCAAAAAAAAGAAAGAACACTAAAATAAACAAACTAGCATCCTGCAAAATGACACTATACATTAGAATCCATGACCTTCTATTGTATTGTATTGTACACAATAAATAAACAAGTCCTTGTGTGTTTCTCAGTGTCTTTAGACAATTAAACTTTTTTACCGGGACACTGCCATATCGACTTATGGCACCTTTTTTAATCCATATAAAAAAATTAATTATGTGGTTGCCAAAAGTCTGATATAAAATGAGTCAGGACTCTGATAGCTTTCAGTATGAGGCGTGTGTTTTTCCCTCTGTTGGGATAACCTTACACAGAATTTAGTGGTTGAAGATTCATGCATTTGTGTGGAAAAAAAAAAAATTTCTGGAACTTTTCTATGAATATATAACCCCTAGTAGGCCAGGTAAAAACTAGTAAATTCTTAAAACTTAAAATATCTTTCACATGAGCCATTAGCAAGTACTATGAAGTGTAAAATGACAAAGAAATTCAATGTTGAATGTAGACACGACAAAACAGGTTATTTAAAAATAAATAAATCCTTTTTTTTTTTAAAGCAATTTTCATTTACACATCCTGTCTGAAATGTCGACTGGAGATGAAATGGACTCCTTGGAGTGTTAGTGATACCCAACAGATGAAGATAACAGTAACAGACGAAGAGTGCAGTAATCCTAGAATGAGTTATAAAGTTATCTAGTAAAGTTTCTAAAAGGTCAGTAAGAGCCCCAAACCATGTCCACTATAATACTGCAGTGTAAAAGAGCAAAAACTGAATTACCAGCTGCTATAATACTGCTATTCATAAAGAGAGAGAGAGAGAGAGAGAGAGAGAGAGAGAGATGGTATAAGATATGTGAAATACTGGAGCAAACTCTAATCTCATCAAAGTTCAATAGGCATTTTTATTTAAAAATGTATAAATGTAGAAAGAAGAAGCTAGCCAGGGTTAACAAAAGCGTTATTCCTTGAATTTCTACAGATGGCCACCGTATCCTTTGATAAAATCCTTTTTCCCCACCCTCGCTTGTCAAATGATCGCGTTTTACCTTTGCAGCTTCTTTTGTCTCTGATCTTAAATAGACGTGTACGTGTGGAAAGAGAAAGGTGCAGCGGTTTTGTACAGCGTTGGCTGGAATAGTAATTCCTTTTGACTATGAAAAGCTCAACTATTACAAATGAAAATCTTCATTTTCCAAAGCGAGGACAGCTACGCAAACAACCACTTGAGCATGAAAAGACCTTTCAATTACATTCTTGATGTGTAATAAAAACTGGCCATGGTTATAAAAGGGGGAAAAATGTGCAAGAGCCAAGCATAAAAAAAATTATATTTTTTGAAACTTGGACCATTTTTCCAAGGTAATAGAAACCAGCATCGGAGAAAACAGCATGACAGAACGATTTCCAGCTGAGTTCATGCAGCAAGGGTCAGAAAGCAAGAGCTAAATATATGATTATGATTGAAAGTTCGGACCCTTGATCTACTGTATAATGGCAAATGAGACAAATCCACGCTAACAAGATAAAGATAATGCTAAAGAATACAGTTTCCGAACTTTACAGATATTTTAAATGTAACTGCAGAGATGTTCAGATTTATAAGCAACCAAATACATGAAGAATTTAAGCTTTCATTTCTTATTATTCTGCAAAATGAACTTAAGTGTCTTAACTTTTTACTTTTCATAAATTCACTTATTTGTAATCATTTGTCGATCTGAAAATCAGTGATATAAAAAAGGGTCTTTATTTTATTTTATTTTATTTTATTTTATTTTATTTTATTTTATTTTATTTTATTTTATTTTATTTATTTATTTATTTTATTTTTTTTTACTGAAATACAAAAATATTTAAAGGAAAGTACCAAAACAAATCATCTGATGAGGCACTAATAGCAAAATCCTACTAGATTTCCCAAAGAAAAAAAGGTTGATAGCCTGCAAATACTTTAAAAATAAATTAAAATGTGATTAGATTTATTGAAGGATCAGTCTGTTAACAATGTAAATAGAAACATAGCTTTCCCTTACATACACTTGGTAGAACATACACTAACCTATTGTAATCCATACAGTGATGCAGAAGATAATGTACAAATAAACAAACTGCAGCAAAAACAACAGCAAGGTCAAATCCAGTGTGATAAGCAGCTCTTTTTTCTCTCTTTTTCTTTTAACTAACCAAAGGGACCAGTAGTTCCACCTTCTACTTCTCTATTTATGCACAAGACAGATGTTTCTCTGAATCCGCAGGTCAGAGCTCATTGAGATAAAGCTGGCATGAAGTCAAAGTAACCTCTACTGAAAAAAAAACAAAAAAAAAAACCCTGTGGTTTTCATATCCCAAGTCCTTTCCCCTTCAGTGAAGTTGTGTTTCCACCAGGAGAAGTTTACTGGGGTTTGGTCTGATGCTGCTTTAGCTGAAAAAGCTGAGAAGCTGAGATTGTAGACTTGCTCTGTGTTTGTTTACCAAGGGGTCAAAAAGGTGCAAATGCAGAAGTTCTTCACCTATGGGTTTTTTTCCTCAAATGGCTGAGCACTCACTTCTACTTGTTGCAGAGAACAACATACAGCAGGGTCCAACAGTCTTAGTGTTTTCTTCTTTTAAAAATTAGAAATGAACTGAAGGTTTTATTTATTTATTTATTTATTTATTTAGTATCTGTTTCCTTGTTTATCTGTCTGTTTCTTTGTTTATTTGTCTGTTTCTTTGTTTGACTATTTATTTATTTATTTTTATTTATCTATTTTTTAAATAGTTTGTAACTATTTAAAACAATGAATGTAAGTGTAAATATAATATTCACGATTCTGTATTCTTTCTAATTCTCTATTTCTATGTAAACAGATTGTTTGATATTGATAATGTTAACTGTTTTGTGCAAAAGTTCTGAATTTCTAATTGCTTCTGTGGAATCATGTAGGTCAAGTGGTTAAGGCACTTTAACAACCCAGAGGTTGTTTTCAGAAAAGAAGGGATTTTAAGCCCCAGCACCGCCAAGCTGCCACCATTGGGCCCTTGAGCGAGGCCCTTAACCCTCCCCTGCTCCAGGGGCGCTGCATCATCATGGCTGACCCTGCGCTCTGACCCCAACCCTCCAAGGATGGGATATGTGCAGTAAATAAAGGCTACTTATGTGTTCAGATGAAGCTCTGATGGATTTGAACTAAAAATGGATCATAAGGTTTTGTATAAACTCGTGAGGTTCATGCCAGCCCGAGTGCACACTGTCACTGAAGCAAAAAGGAGAAGAACCAAATATTAAGATTCTCTGAAATTCATGACAATATCCACTTTAGTTGTCACTAATATCATATGTCATGAAAACTGTTTTCTCCAGTGCTCTCAGACTTTTGGACCTTGTAAGCTTTGACTCAAGAAGACATTTAGTTTTCTTCTCAGGTCTTCTGTATGTGTGGGATAAATATGGAGAGAGCGCACACTGCCATACTTTGAGCATACACAACCACACCATTCATCTGAGCTGACAGGAGATTTCCATTAACTCCATGTGCAATTAATCAGCCTCCAGGACAAATGTTGTTTCCCCTCTGGCTTTGTTTAGAGTTCACCACACTCTCTAAAAAAGCAAAGCAAAATCTGATCAATGACAAACCTGCTTGCGTAAGGTGCATCGGTCAAGACCCTGGCCACTTAACCAGGAATTTATCAAAAAATAAATAAAAAATCTGCGATCTCCTTTGATACTCCCGTTTGTTCAACATCCTTAGAGAGACTATTTTTACAGCGTAATGGTGTAAACAGCTTGCACTGCTCTGTAGGTCAATCCAGAAATAGAGACAGGACACTGGACTCTCTTACAATATGATGGAATTAAGGAACATGACACATGTAGAATCATATTCAAATCTCATTTAAAACATAAAACAGCTAAAAGTGGCATTCATCTGGGATGAGGGAGAACATTGCGTATGCGTTTGAGATCCGTCACACACAGCGTCGATATTAAGAGATGATGCTCGAGTGTCCTCTAAGGTCCTTCAACCGAAATAAAGGCAAGAACATTACCTCAACACCTTTCACTGTGTATACAGGACATGTCCATCCAGAACTACATGCCATCATGGATTTTTTTTTTTTTTTTGCTGGAATGGGGATCACCTTCAACTGCTGAGAGGAGGAAGAAAATATGTAAACTTGTAACCTTAGAAACAGTTCCCTTGGAAACAAGGAGGGGAAGTGGAGCTGCAGGTCCTTGAGAGAGACAGAGCGGATGTGGAAGAACATAAGGACAGGAGAAGATTTTAATTCATGTAGAGATGGTGCTGACTAACATTAAATAAAATGGGAAAAAAAACTCTGAGGATACTGTCGGAAAGAGTGGAGATGAGAAAAAAGACGGATTGTTATGGAATTCTGTATGAGCTACAGGAAAATGCAGAACGCTGCTGCTGCTGCTGCTGCTCATATGGGCTATAAGTGTATTTAGTATTTAGTGTATAGGTTTTTTTTTGCTAAAATTGCAAGGATAGTCGCCATATGTTCCTGTTGAAGCACAATGAAATTTGAAGCAGAGTCAAATCACACATTCTCACTCTCACACTATATGGATATGGGATTAAAACAAAGGTAGAATTATTCCCAGGAGTTCACTTTCCTACTTGAGATTCTGAACAGATCCACTGGAGAATGTCTTACCCATATAAAATGCCATTTTGATGATGAAATTTTAGCGCAGCACGTGTTAACGACAGTGTGCACACACACTGCTGCGGCGCCAGACATCTGCCACCGGGCCACATCATTCACAGGAAGTGACACCGTGTTGAATCAGCTCGCCTGGCCCTCGGCACACTCCTGCAGCCGAACCCACGCACCACAAATCACTCTGCGCCGGAGAGTATGCGTGTGTTTGACCATGTCACATGTGCACTACTGCAGCACAGCCCCGAGGTAAAAGAATAAAAATTATACACCACCTATTTTTTATTTATTTTTTTATTTTTTTCTGTAAGCATGGAAAGGAAAAAGAAGTATTTGACATGGATGCACTTTGCAGATAGAGGGGGGAAAAAGAAGGGGTGAAATATTATTGCACTTGCTTTAATTGCCCTTATTTGCTGCAATAAATTAATTTGGAGGAGAGGAAATGCAAATGTGCATGAATAAGTTACTAGATAAACCCATTTCACAGTTTAACAGCTGGAAGTTGTTTCTGTAATTTCCATTTTAAATCGCGGCGACACCAACACACATATTTGGGCTCGCTGTCTTCGAGGAGGATTAATCAAATTGCTTGCTACGTAAACATGCCTACCTCTATCCAACCAAAACCACCCCCCCCAGACACCCCCACACCCCACCCACACATGGCCTCGTTCCAGACGGGCAAAAGGCAAATCAGATTTCTCATCAATGGAGATGGGATGCTGTCTGCTAGAATCCCTCGTATTAATGCAGGTTTTATGAGTCATTCTGTGCGTCGCACGACTGTGAACTATGACGACGGCTCCTACGTGGGATTTTATTTGTCCCGGAAACCTTGGCTAACGTTGGCGAAGAAGCATATGTGCAAGCAGCATATATAAAAAAAAACAGGAAAGAATAAATCAACCCTAAACTCGCATAACTTCATTCAGAATAATGGCAGATTTATTTAAGAATGAAAACATTTGGTTTAAACGGAATGTTAGCAGTTAACAGTTTCCTACATTACCCACAATGCCTTTCAGCTAGCTCCTGATTCGTTTGATGGTGCCAAACGAATTAGCCCTCTTTTTATCTCCACGTAAACAGAGCGATGCTTCGGCGCTTTTGACTTTTTATCATTTACTCTGCTCAAACAGATAAGGTACTAAAGCTTCAGCTGCAGACAACACTGACTAATCCCGCTCACTCCTGAAGGAATTCTGACCAATCCCGGCAACTCGCACTGAGAATTTGAGTGATCTCTCTCTCTCTATGGTTATACATGTGAACAACACTTTCTATCATGGACCGCTTGGGCAACTTCCTGCCAGAACAGCAGAGGGCCATCTAGCAGGAAATTTTCTGTTATTGTTTGTTTCTTTGCCATGTGCTTTTGTGTACGTTTTCTTCACGTGTGTTTGCTCCGCCCAATTTACTGTCCCCCGATTGCTCCTTCTATATATACCTGATGTGCTGTGTCTTCTGTTTCTGTTTCACAAGCTTCTGCTTGTTTTCTGTTCCCTGATTTCTTTTTCATGTTTTCTTCTTTCCGTGTCCTGTTCATGCTCCCAGTTTCGTGTTTCTGTGTCCCTGTTTTTCGTCATGTCTTTTATTTCAGTATTTTTTGTTCTGATTTAATTCTGAGTGTTTTCCTGGATCAGTTTGTTTTGTTATTTTGTTAATAAAATGAAAGCACACACTCTGACACTCTGTAATGAGCTTATTTAGTTCTGTTTTACAAAATATAAAGTAACATAATTTATTCATGATCCTGGCCAGAATACAGCAGCCACTCGAGTGGACTGAATGAATGAATAGATGGATGGATGGATGGATGCATGGATTGATGAACGAATGAACGGACGAATGTATGAATGGATAAATGAATGGATGAACAAAGAAATAAATGCATGAATGAATGGATGAACAATTCACACCAGACAAAGAATATATATCATACTTCATATCAGACTTTTTGCTCTCGTCTACATGTATAACGTTAAAGCTGCTTGCTCCCCTTATGAATATAATAAAAGCCAATAAGAAGATATTATTTGTATAATAACCAGACAATGAGGCTTTTTAACACTGCACTTAACCCCGGCTTATCGTCATTCCGAACCCTGGTTAAAACCCAGATTAGAGGAACATTTCACACTTGGAATGTAGAAGCGAGGTAAGCATCACTCTTCACTCGGGGTTGTGAAACCTGATCTGAAGCAGGACTCAACCTCACATTGTGCTGCTAAAGGTGTACAGCGTGAAATGATGTGGTGTTAGAATGTTACGCTTAGATGCTTAGCAACAGACACACAATCAGACCTTGAACAACGTGTGCTTCATAAAATCTGACCGTCTGTTGTGTAAATAATAGCTGCAGCGTTTAAGGGGGAAATATTAATGTCAAATGGTGATGGGAAACACTTCAAATGGGGCGGAGAGGAAAGTTTGATTTTTTTTATATATGTATAGTTATGGTCCTTCTGATCAGTAGTCCAACACCTTTTAATAATGGACATTGTCTCAAAGCTGCTTTTCAGTAATATAGAAACATAGACTAAATATAATAATGTTTAAAATTAAATTAATATTTATTCCTAATGAGCAAACCTGAGGTGACGGTGGTGAGGAAAAACTCCCTGAAATAATGTAAATGTTGATAATAGCTGTTTATATTACATGGACTTATGCAACCAAGAGCTCTTGAGCAATGAATAGGTCAGCATAATTTCTGAGCTCATTATAGACTAACCCGTATATAATATAATAATATATATAATAACCCGAATTCCTTCCTGATAAAGTCTTCAAATGTTGAGCACAAAACTGACCGCCACAATGGCAGTTCAAACTGACCGCCTAGCACTAAACAGATACATACTGTACAGATGTTATGTGTGAGCAACATTATGTGGCATATGTTATTAAAACATTGCAGGAATGTTATTCTTGGAACATGTATCACAGCCTAACCTTCATAGAACATTATTAGAACATTGCAGGCATGTTATTAATATGTTAAATGTACACATGGTGAACACGCTAATAATGTTAGAGTATCAGCTAGAGGGTAGGAGTGAAAGGGTAGGAGCCTAGCTAAGAGAAATTCATTAGAATGTATGAATAACATTCCTGTAACATTCTAATGGCATATGGTTATATTGGAATGTTATTAGAATGTTGCTCATGATGTTGCTGAGCTGTTTAGGGTTCCATATATTCGTATTAAAAAAGAAAAAATCCTAATTGTTTACTAAACAAATGATTAAAAGAACCGTCAGTGACAAGAATTTCAGCACAGGTTGTGGTGGTGGTGGTGGTGATGGTGCTTGTGGTGGTGGTGGTGATGGTGTTTGTGCTGGTGATGGTGATGGTGGTGGTGGTGATGGTGTTTGTGGTGGTGGTGGTGATGGTGGTGGTGGTGATGGTGTTTGTGGTGGTGGTGGTGGTGATGGTGGTGGTGGTGTTTGTGCTGGTGATGGTGGTGGTGGTGATGGTGTTTGTGGTGGTGGTGGTGATGGTGTTTGTGGTGGTGGTGGTGGTGATGGTGTTTGTGGTGGTGGTGGTGATGGTGGTGGTGGTGATGGTGTTTGTGGTGGTGGTGGTGATGGTGTTTGTGGTGGTGGTGGTGGTGTTTGTGGTGGTGGTGGTGATGGTGTTTGTGGTGGTGGTGGTGATGGTGTTTGTGGTGGTGGTGGTGGTGATGGTGTTTGTGCTGGTGATGGTGGTGGTGGTGATGGTGTTTGTGGTGGTGGTGGTGATGGTGTTTGTGGTGGCGGTGATGGTGTTTGTGCTGGTGATGGTGGTGGTGGTGATGGTGTTTGTGGTGGTGGTGGTGATGGTGTTTGTGGTGGCGGTGATGGTGTTTGTGCTGGTGATGGTGGTGGTGGTGATGGTGTTTGTGGTGGTGGTGGTGATGGTGTTTGTGGTGGCGGTGATGGTGTTTGTGCTGGTGATGGTGGTGGTGGTGATGGTGTTTGTGATGGTGGTGGTGATGGTGTTTGTGGTGGCGGTGATGGTGTTTGTGCTGGTGATGGTGGTGGTGGTGATGGTGTTTGTGGTGGTGGTGGTGATGGTGTTTGTGGTGGCGGTGATGGTGTTTGTGCTGGTGATGGTGGTGGTGGTGATGGTGTTTGTGGTGGTGGTGGTGAAGAGACACTTCCACACTGACAAATCTACCCTCTCAGTGCCAACAGACTGACGACACACTACACCGTGATCATCACCTCCTGCAATAACCACAAACACATAATTCAATTAAACATCCTGAAACTGGCAGCACCACATATAATACACTCATGCATAAATACTAACCTACAATCACCAAAGATAGATACACACACACACACACACACACACACACTTCTAATGGGCCGCCACGCCGGTAATGTGTTCAGTCGAGACTCCCTGCAGACTGTCAATTTGACTGTTTCTATTGTTCGAGCTTTCGGAGTCTGCCCTATTCCAAATGTCAGCTGGGGTAATTTTAGAAGCACAAGACACGGAGCTAGACAGTTGTGCCTCAAAAACATCTAATCAAGTCACTCTTTCTGTTTCTCGTGCACCGTGCTGTACGCAAACAACCTGTGCAACAGATCGCTGTTAAAAATAATGAATCTATTCTTTCTATGAACACACACACACACACAATATGACCCGAATAAGTGCGAAAGGAACAGCGTGAATTCTTGAGACAAATCATGAGGCGATTTCAACCTGACCTGCTTTAGTCTCGGGCAAGATTGAGATTGACATGGAGGGGGAGAGAGAGAGAGAGAGAGAGATGGGGGGAGAGAGAGAAGGGGGAAGAGAGAGAAGGGGGAAGAGAGAGAGAGACAGAGAGAGAGACAGAGAGAGAGGGAGAGAGAGAGAGAGAGAAGGGGGAAGAGAGAGAAGGGGGAAGAGAGAGAGAGAGAGAGAGAGAGAGAGGGGGAGAGAGAGAGAGAGAGAGAGAGAGAGAGAGAGAGAAGGGGGAAGAGAGAGAGAGAGAGAGAGGGAGAGAGAGAGAGAGAGAGAGAGAGAGAGAGAGAGAGAGAGAGAGAGAGGGAGGACGGCAGCTGACAGCCTCCCATTTCATTGGCACACACTCCTCCTGGGCTGATGGCCTCATTCGGTGCCTCAAACTCTGACTCTAACTGTGCCACGATGTCACTATAAGGAAGCTTGCTGTGTCCTGCCTGTTTATTTTTTGGTCTGCAAGCAGAGAAGGACTGTCACTCACTGTACATTCTTCACCTCTCTGTCTCTCTCTCGTTCTCTCTCTCTCTCTTGCTCTCTCTCTCTCTCTCTCTCTCTCTCCCACTGTCTGCACCTTTGTGTCTTGCTTGAATGTTCCCTTTCATCTCAGAAGTTGCATCATGAAGATACATAGCCCTCAAACACAACACACACACACACACACACACACACCATGCTGATCAACCTCTTAACAATGCTGTGTGTAAATGTTTGTACAAACCAAGCTATATTCATTTTTTATTTCCTCACACTTGCTTTTCAAAATTAAGAATACAAGCAAGCGGACAAACAGCACTACGAATTTATGGAAACACACACACACACACACACACACCTTAAACTAGGACTATTATACTATAGTAAATCAGAAAAGAAAAGAAAAGAAAAGAAAAGAAAAGAAAAGAAAAGAAAAGAAAAGAAAAGAAAAACAAAAAAAAACAGTGAAACTCATTCTGAGTGTTTCTTAGCAACTAGCTCCTGAGTCTGAACCCGTCTTGAGTTTGAATTACTCTTAAAGTTAGGCATATTGATCTAGCCTGGTATTATATCTCATACTGTGGACCATGAAAAGACAGCAGTCACATCCCACAATAGTTCAACTGTGAGAATCAACAATAATTTCATTCCCTAGACAACGCCATGCATCAGTGCTATTGACGAAGACACAGACCTAAAAGCACAAGAATCACTCGACCTACAGCATGGGGCACGTTTCCCAACGTGACGAGTGCTTTATTAACTCCATGTGCCTTTGTTTTGGTTTGCACTTCTGTCTTGTGATTGGTCTGCTCCGGGTGACTGATTCACTGACTGATTCTTGTCTCCGGTCTTTATCATGAACACTCAGATCAAACGTTTTTAGTTTCCTTACTGTTTACTGACCGCATTTTAACAGAACATGCTGAATATACGCACTTGAGTCCTGCTTCATCACGTCGCACGTTTCAGTGCATGCATGAATAACAGATTAGAAATATATTAATTATCACTGCCGCATAGCGTAAATGGATTAGCGTCTATAAGCCCTCTCTCTCCATGCACAAGGTGTCAAAAGAAGGTTTAATTGGCATACAGGTTGTCTTATTCACTTTTAATGAATTCCTTCAAGGTGATTATTTTGTATAATGGTGCTACCCTAGATTTGGTTTCCATTTGAGATCCATTTGAGACATATCCATAACAGTAGTGTTTATGCTGACACTGTTGGGCCCCTGAGCAAAGCCCTTAACCCTCTCCACTCCAGGGGCACTGTATCATGGCTGACCTTGCCCTCTGACCCCAACTTCTTCTTGGTGCTCGTCTGATTTATGAAGAATGACATGAACACAGTGGATTATTTACACAACCATCCATTCTCATATAAAGAGATAAATCCACTAAATATAGATTGACCAAGAAGAGTACAAAGTACACAAATAAATTACACAAATGAGCTCTCACATCTTTCTTATAATGCTTTGTGGGATGACGTAGCTAAGGAAGGACTTGTTTATAATTTCTTGATAATAAGTCCTTTGCATTAAAATATAATAGGAGCCATTAAAGCAAGCTGTGTGTGTGTTATGTACATGTTCATCTGTATGCATGCAATGAGAACATATAAGGCTCTATAAGGCTTGTAGTGTTGTGGTGTTAGTGTCATAACTGAAAGCTAGTGATAGTAATCTTGTGCACTATTGATTTTTTTCCCCTGATAGTGATTTACCATTAAACCGATGTAATCATCCAGAACAGATTAAAAAAATGACGTGGCAAAAATAAAACCTGAAGCCATGGAGCACTGCTGTCACGTGTCATCAGGTTACATGTATACGACTCGGACGTCACTGCAGCAGCGGTCAGAGGAAACTCGCTCATATTCGACTGCTTTACCCATATCATCAGAGTATATATAATATAGATATATCTAAAAATATCAGACTAGATTATAAGTTTCAATATTCTTCCTGCTTTAGTATGCTTCTTGTTTTCAGCAATTCAGCATTATTTCTCTATTACTGAAGCTGAGGGCCTCCAGTTCTTAATAACAGTAATAACAATGTTATTAACTTTAAAAAAAAAAAAACAATTGAAAATTAGGGGGAAAAATACACTATTTAAACAAATTAAAAAAATGCTATTATGTGTTTGTTATTATTTAAGATTAAACTGAGGGTTAAAGACCCAGCAGAGGCAGCTTGGTGGACCTGGGATTTAAACTTTGAACCACTGAGCTACCACCTTCTGATAACTAAACCTGGCACAGTTAAACTGGTGTATAAACTGGTGCATAAACTGGTGTATAAAATCAATACAGCACTCACACTCATGCGGTTGTACTGAATATCAGCACTGCTGTGAATCGGCTCTAGGCCCACGCCTGCAGCTTGAGGACTGTGGCTCATCGCAGCCGTGCTGATATTCAGTAGAACCGCATGAGCGTGAGTGAGATATTGCTTTTCTACACCAGTTCTACAAACAAAAGATGAAGAGCGAGTAAGTGACACTTCAGTTCTGTTTCAGCGAGCAGAGTTAGACCCCTAAGAAGCAGCACTCACTAGCTCACTTTGAGCTGTACATTACTGTTAAAGGTGCTTCAGGTAAAATCTTCCTTTTCATCTTACAAGTATTCATATTTGCATTTACTGCATTTCATTTTCATGTGACTGAGCAGTCAAGGGTTAAGGGCCTAGATCAAGAGTCCAGCAGTTTCAGCTTGGGAAGGTTCTGGGATTTGATCTCACAAGCTTCTGATCAGATGTCCATCATTTTACCCACTTGAGTCGAACGTTCTATTCCTGAAAAGTATTGTTTAGCATGTCTGCTGATGATGTCACTAACAGGACAGTAGAAAGTCTGTGGAAGTGAAGTGATGATACACACGGTGAAACATCCCATAGGAAATATAAGCAGTCGGAATACTGCGTGACCAATCAAATTAATGGACCGGAACTAACTGCTGTATAATAGAATATAATCAGAATAAATGTCACTGGACAAAGCGGTCTACAATCTTGTAGAAAAACATAAATCTTCCTATATGATATTCAATATCATGACCGGCCTTCGCTACATCTCCCACCCTCTTTCCCCCCGAGTCTGCATGTAAGCACAAAAAGCTTTGTGTTCACACAAAATGCAAACAAACCATAGGTGCGGTTACAATAACGCAGCTCAGCAGCATGAAAAACAAAATGCATTCAAACCATTAGACCAATAAAAGCTGCATCTGTAAAAAGCCACATCCCTAAACCCATCGCTTTACACTCGTTTGCGAAACCACTCTAATCCGTTCTGTAGAAAATCAACACAAGAGTCACTTATACAAAGAGAAGCTTAAGTAAAGCTAGCAATCAGAGCCTATAGAGACGTGACTTTTTTTAGCATCCTTTCTACGAGTGAGAATGAAAAAAAAATAAAAATTCTTTGCCCATCTCATTCAGCTTCAGAAATACCACAAATGGAAGCATGGTTTTCTACCAAGAACAGAAGTTTCCTCCTCTTAAAGCGTGTAAGATAATGAACTGTACACGTTGAAAGGCATGTCCCTTTAAATGAGAAAGAATTAAAAAGCATTGCTGTGGAAGTAATTAACCCTGACTGCTGATTAAAACTATACACACTGACCGCTAACAACCTGGCCAAAACCTTAGGAACGTATATAAGTCTAGAAATAGCCTGAAAGTAATATCCGAGCCGAAAAGCCAGGCTTGTTCCACGAGTTGAATAATCTCGTCCTTTTTACCTTGACTGGATGACTGGAAAAGCTGGAATAGTGTGAGGCTTCAGATATGTAAACTGTGTTACTTGAGTGGACTGCACAGCCACATATTTGATCAAATTCAGATTAGTTCAGCCTCATTGCGTCCTCAGAAATTGGGCATGGGATTCTATTAGCCAGCCGAAACTACAAATAATTAAGCTGACATGATGCTGAAGGACTGGAGAGGAGGAGAAAAGGGGGGAGGAGGAAATGAGGAAATCGAGAGAGAGAGAGAGAGAGAGAGAGAGAGCAAGAGATGAGAGGCATATGCAGAATTCTAAAAGGTAAACCGAAAATCTGCAGCAGTGTCCTTCTGGGAGTTTCCTTCAAACCGATTCCCAGTGAATCAAATAATGGACGCAGAATTAGACGCCTTGCTCTTTTTGTTTAATCGTCGGAATGAGAGGCATCTTGTATCGCAGTCTCCTGTTAATAACTCCATTCACTTTCACACTTTCTGCTGATCACAGTACTTTTGGATTCCTGAATCTCATTGGTCAGATGTTGATTCTTTTCTATGAGAGCAATGAGCTGAAGATAGTGTGCAGAACTGGATTTATATAAATTCACTCATTTTTACAGCTTTGTAAGGGTGATGTAAAGGCTAATGTATTTAAGAAAACATGATATTTAACATAAAAAAACCTTGTCATTGATATGATTCTTTCTATGAGGAGATTTATTTAACACTTAAGGAAGTCTCCAATTTGAGTCAGAATTTGAGTTTTAACTTTCTGCCATGGGAAAGTCTTCAGTATGATGATCTTCTCAATAACACGCTCTCTCTTACAGGTCAGACCAGACATTCAGCGTGCAACATTTTTGGAAACTGCTGCAGATATGGCAGCACCCGGATATGACATAATATGTTTTTTTTGGCCTTACTAACTAGCTAACCAGCTTCATGCATTTACTATATTTACTTCCTCAGTGACAGAAATTTACCCAGCTAATATGTCTCTGTTGATGGATCTACAATAAACACTGCTATAAACTCATGCAGTGACACCGTAAATCAGGCAGATTCTCATCTGATGTTGATTTTATCTTCTTTTAAATCTGCGATGTATAAAACGGGATGGTGTGACGCAGATATAATCAACGCTTCCTTGCCTTTTCTGAAGAGGTCACAATGTGACATGTCAATCTTCTGCTGGTCACACAGCTCTAGACTGCAAAAAAACCTGAATTTTCTTTGCATCATTGTGTTTGTGATCCCCAGCATTGACATGCGCGTGAATGGGAGTCGATTGTTGTCATATTTTATTCCTAGAAACAGTTCCTATACATGAAGATTTAGGACAAGAAAAACCAAAGCTTCATATTTATGCAGCTCCTGATCTTTCCTTCCCTCTGCTTTTTCAAGACTTCACTCAGCCTCCATCAGCACAGCGCCGGCAACCTCAAAACTCACAGCGATGAAAAGATTACATAAATGATGACCCTCGGTTAGTAGATGCTTGCAGCCTTTTTAGATAAAAACAATAGGGGAAAAAAAAACCTTCAGCTCTACGATGGCGTTGCTTTTCTCTTCCATCCATTTCAATCAAAGGAATCTGTTAAGCCGTGTTGTTCTGGGCAGCTCAGGCTAAATATAGGAGCATTAGGGCTGAGGAACAGCATAATTCCTGAAAGCTCTAATGTGTTGCACAGAGGAACAGCACGCTTCTGATATAAGAGCAGCCATGAATTAGGCATGCCCTTGTCTCTTAGTTATCCGCTCTCTCCCTACTTGCACAGGTATCACGAAAAAAATGATATGAATTATGCATGCAATTCACTGCAATAATAATTACACTCCATCTCCATATTGATTCCTCAATGTTTCTTTGCAAAAAAAAAAAGAATTGCATGCAAATGTCATTGACTGATAGCGTGCAGGTGACAGCTTGTTAATTAAGGCTTTATAACACAATCAGGCGTGATGTCTAGGGAAATAGTCCATGTTGAGGTTGCTCCGTGTACAAGTTCAGTGTAACCATGGCAAAGCTGTTTATTTCCCTATAACAGCATGTCACAAAGAGCTTTATTCCTCTTTTACGACAGCGACTGATTGAATGACACATCATGCACAACAATTAAGATTTAGACTCAGTTGTTATATAAAGAGTTAGATTTGTTCCCACACCTGCCTCTCTTTTTACTGAGAACCCAGAAAGTGTCCTGAATACTCTCCCATAAAGCACTTTTTTTAAATCTGTTTATTATTAGCCTTAGGTTATCTCTATCATCTACTATTAAAATCCCTGGTGAATGGCTTGTTACTATAGAAGTGGTAATGTATTAGGAGTGCATTAATATAGAATTCATTCTCCACTGTTATTGAAAATGAATAAACAGAGGCAGTGCTGTGGGATAATAATGCATGAGTTAATGTAGAGAGGATATGCTGCTGTAGTTGCAGTGTGTGAGCCGAGCCTGGAACTGTCGAAGGCTGTCTCACTGGACCGTCTGCGTTTCACTCCCTCTGCTGGCCATGCACTTGAACTGACAGCATGACAGCCACAGACACACACACACACACACACTGATCTTTAACAGAACCTCGCACTCATATGCAACATCAGTCTCTGACTATCATGAACGAATAAAATGGTGGCTTTCTGTAATAATTCTACAATATATATGATCATATATTTATTATATATCAATCAGTTATAATATTAGAAACCAGTGTGAATGATCACACACAATGGATGTGAACAGTCAGTTCTCAAAGCAAGGACTTCCATGACTGGATCAGAGCATCTCTAGAGGTGTTCCTGGTGTGCAGTGGTCAGTGCCTACAAACAATGGTCCAATGAAAGAAAACCAGTGAACCTGAGGTTTACTGATAGGCAGGCATGGGGAGCAAAGGCTAAGCCATCTGGTCTGATCCTACAGAAGAGCTACTGTAGCACAAATTGCTTATAAAGTTAATGCTGCATATGATAGAAAGGTTTGAGAACACACAGAGCATCACAGCTTCCTGTGTAGATGCACAGACTGCCCATGCTGACCCCTCTCTGCCAGCCTACAATGGGTACTTAAGCATCAAATTTGGACCATGGAGAAGTGGAAGTTGGTGGCTGACTGGTGTGTGTGTGTGTTTGTCTGAACCTTTTCCTCCACACTGGATGAATAAGCATGTAGACTTGGCACTTGCCATTTACACTCAAACAACATCAGAATTCTTTGACTGGCAGGCTAAACTGACAAAGCTTACTGCCAGTCTCTTAAACACACTGACATTTAAGGCCGTGTTGGTGGGCGGCGAGGGCAATTGGTGGTGTGTGGAGCCGGCGGATAATTTGTTTTGAAAATAGGTGGATCGGGACCAAGCAAGGGGCTGCAGTAATGGAGGCCCTGCAGATGCCTGCCATTATACTGCTGGCCCTCCCCAGTAGCCAAACACACAAACAGAGGTCCATTCTCCTGGCGCAGCTCAACCGCTCCAGCTGCCATCATCCACTCAAACACACTCTCACACACAAACCCTCCTTAGTCTTCTCCATCAATCCCCAGCACTTGGAAGCCATAAAATGTGAGCTGAACTTCACACACAACACACTCTGTCCCCATCACACACTTGAGTCTGCCTATTCTACAGTCATAACAACACTACCTGATGTTTTCGCTAAATGGACTGTAATATCTCCATGGCAATAAATCCTTTTTGAGAAAAAAAAAAAAGAGTACGATGTTTTAGATTTAGGTCACCGTATATGGCAGGTGAGACTGATTGAAAGGAAATTGGAAAGGGTGAGAGAAAAAAAAAGGAGAGAAAACAACATCTGTCGTGTCTGGGCTGAGGTATTATCCAGGCGACTAAATGTGCTTTTTCAAATCTAGACCAAAACAAATGACTTTAATCAAGCCTTTATTATCAGGCAGGATGGATGAAGAAACAAGACGGTCTTTTAAATGAACCACCCTGCAGACAGGGTTTGACGATTCCTCCATCTGTGAGCTGTAGGATGGAAGCTCATGTAGAACATGGCAATGCTGGATGGAGGACCGGCACAAAAACACAATTAGAACAACGCCTTCATTGAGTCTATCGTTAAAGGGTCCTGATAAGTGTTTTAATGAGATAACAAGCATGGTTATGCAATTTCACAAGCTTTGAAAAAGTGAAGGGTGAATGCTGTGGACTGGCTGTGAAAGACAATGCTGAGAGAAACTCACGAGAGAGGGCATGGTAGAGTTGAGGAGGTGTAGCAGTTTAATACGAGGGGTTAAACAGGGGTCTCAAACATGCAGCGCATGGGCCAGGACCAGCAAGTTAAAGGTTCTAAACTGGCCCAGGCATATTAAATAACTAAAATGAATGATTATTCCAGCAGAGAGCAAAATAGTGAGGCAAACTCAATATAAAGTCAGATAGTAACTAAATGAGCTAATGATATTATTCCGGAAGATAGAAATCATACATATACGGCTGAATTAAATCCACTTTAATTTACAAGTTTTATCACGAAAAAATGTGGAATAATTCAAGGAGGGTGAATGCTTATGCAAACACCGCACAGTAAATTCATAATTTGGAGATATTGTTTTCTTGGTAATGAATTGCAGTCTTCTAGCAGAATGTTAACAGAATGCACATTTTAGATAAATGCAGATTCACAAACATCATTTCGAGGAGCTGTAGATGTGGTATTGGTCTCTAAACAGATTTTGTTTTTGGTCCAACCCACTTGACTTTGGACTAGGTGTAGTGTAGCCTGCTCCTTAAAATGAGAAGGACGGCCCTGGGTTAAACCAAGGCTGCAGCTTTAAAACCACCTCTCAACCAGGAGAGAACAGTAAAGATGAGCTCATACAGAAGGACGAGGAGCATGGTGTGTGTGTGTGTGTGTGTGTGTGTGTGTGAGAGAGAGAGAGAGAGAGAGAGAGAGAGAGAGAGTGATAGTGGCTGTCTACTTCAAGAGAAAGAAGAACTAAATAAAAAAAGAACCACTGGTGAACACACCGTTTTAAGTCTACTCAAAACGTTGTCTGTCTAGGCTAGGACATTCTGTTCCAGTGGGATAGTAACATGGTTGTGAGAGAGCTGTGAGGTGATGTGACACTGCAGTATTATTAGGTGGATCATTTTGACAAAAACAGAAGAAGTATCCTTGAACTAGAGATGGACGAATTAGATGAATTAGCTTATTAGACTCACTTTCTGAGATTGGATCTGGTAGAGGAGGGAAATGTATTAAATTGCCCATATGGAGTATGACTGTAAATATAAGAACATAGAATATGATGAACGAGTCAGATGGTTTACTCATTCTCATGGTTGTTCTCCAACAATAAACAATTTAAGTGCTTGGGCCTCTAAAAACAAGCGACCATGGCAAGAAAAGGAAAAAATTAGGCAAACTGTGGGTCTTAAATACTACTTATTTAAAAATTAATTGTGTGACATTAAATATTAAATACTACAATTTCCCAATGACAATCACGCTGTTAAGACTTTAAAAGCTTTAAAGTGGAACAAGTAAAAAACATTTGCTATTTAGAGCAAATTCATCATCAGTAAGAGCTTTATTCTGGTCAGGGGCCATGATGGACTCAAAGTCTGTCCTCGGAAGAGAGAATGCACCCTGGAAAGGCCACTAGTCCATTGTATCAAGCACACACCCATTCACACCTAGCCATTTTCCCTTCAATCCACCTGAAGGGGTGTTTTTGGTACATGAGAGGAAACCATATATAAACATAAGAATAGGGTTTAAATGTGATTTCAGTGACTACAGCATGGTTGCCTGAAATAACCACTCTTTACAGCCATGAGCAGAAAAGTAGGGCAGAAAAACATCTCAGAATGCACAATAGAGCAAATCTTGAGCCAGATGGACAACAACAACAGAAGACCACCTAGGGTTCCACTCCCATAAGCCAAGGACATTCATCTGAGGCAACAATGGGCAAAATGAAGATTAGAAAAAAGCAGAAAAATGTGCTGAAATGTACTCATGTTCTTGACATAATGTGATACTTGACATAATGTGAAATCATGAAGTGATATTTGGACCAATTGTTCATGTGAGGGTTGGCAAATACACAATGTTTAACTATACCACTTCAGACAAGGATTCTGGATTATTCTTTGGGGCTCAGGAGATGTGAGAGTCTTATTCTTGCACAGGGTAGGGGTTTAAATCAGGTTACAGCATTAGCCAGAGCTTTGAACCAAGAGACAGTGTATACTGGAGACAGGCTGAGGAAAAAAAATAGGGAAAGAGGGAATTATGCTAGATCTCCAGATTGTTCTTTAGGGGTGAGGAGGTGGAGCAGTCTTTATGCTGTGAGGTTAAACCCAGGTTGCAGCATTAGCAAAGGCACCAAGCAGCAGTTTGACAATTTCAGTAAGAATGGAATTCCTCTGAGAGATGCCTCACTGCATTCATCATTACCACCACCCCAACAGGACATGGAGAGGGAACAATATCTCTCAGGCTCTGCCCTCCATTTTGTAGGTCGCAGATTGGAGGATGAACTGGGGCCGGCTATTGCTGATCATCAGCACTCAGGTGATGTTTGTTGCCCCACACATGGAAATGGAAAGTCGCTTTAAATAAACGGGCAAATTCATTTGTGGTGTCGTTTTTTGGCTCGTCAGCGCAATCTGGGTGCACTAAGATGAGTTCTTTATAAAAATATGGACAATGTTTATGTTATGGGCCACTGAATGCCAGCCCTGTAACCCAAAACTTTCATTTAAATCAGTCGCTAGCATGATGGCTGTATGCAGCTATATCCTCTCCAACTCCTTACAGAAAAAATAGAGAAATTAGCTCCTTAATGTAACAAGGCACTAATAGCAATGGGTACCAAAAAGAAAAAGTAAACATTGCCTAAGTAATTTAAAAATAGACACAGACTTCAAAAAAATTTGTTTCTTTTCAAAAAAAAGTCTATTTGGCTTCCTAATGCATGAGGAATGAAAAGTAAATATGTCACAGGGGGTTAAAGTCTGGTTGTATTAAAATAAAATAAAATAAAATAAAATAAAATAAAATAAAATAAAATAAAATAAAATAAAATTGTGGTAAAATCCCACACCTGAGGAAACATTTGATCAAACTAAAGATTAATCAAGACCATTTCTCAAGTTCTCTTCAGTCACTGCCAAAAAATTCAGGTGAAATATAACCAAACCAAACAATGAAAGAAACGCTGTTTTAAAACCATATCAATTTGTCCATTTGGAATTGAAGCAGCTAGTCATTTACTGTTAAGCCATCTATTAAGCTAGCATTCAGCCAACTTCATCCACCATTTTGAAAAGACATACTAATTTATTCTGCTGAGGTGTATCTGCTGAGGTTATTTGTGTCTAGACTTCATCATCATCTCAGACTTCTCAAATGTGTGTGATAAGTCTATACAGCTTCAATAAACTTTGTTGTACCAAGGCCAAGTATGGAGCAATCATCCTATAACAACAACAACAAAAAACATTTTCAAGCACTCCCAATCCTCAGCAGTTTGATAATATCATTTATCTCTTCATCTCCTAACAGGATAATTTGGTAGTTTATTAATTTTAAACTCGCTGCCAAAATTTGGCACTATGAGGAGGGGTTAATAAAAGTAAGGCCTCTGAGTGTGAATAGGACCGCAATGTCAAATCATAGGAGAGTATTTTAAATATAAAGTCAATGAATTATTTCTCCCAGATGAATTAAAGAGTACAAAAACTTTAACTCTGGATTCCCTCATTTGAATCTGACCTTTTACGATACGATTGGAGAGGAGAAAAAAAAAGTTGAAATTGTATGAAGGTGTGGGGGGAAAAAAAGATATGACAACTGGAACAGCTTATTATTACTGCCCTTAAAGAAAGTAATATGACTTTCCCCTGAAGCAAAAACACAATGGTCTTGATGGAGGTAAAGACAAAGTCAGCATTTTTCCAATACACTCCACTGCGCTCAGAACTCGCCACCTCCCCATACATTTTTTCTTTCCTACCTTTTTTTTTTGTTGTTGTTGTTGATGGCAAACCTGGGCTGATGTACTGGCCGTTTTATATTTCATCTTCAAAACAGAAATGAGATTGTGTATTACCTCCATCATAAAAATGCATATTCTGATCATTCAGGGGCTTTTGCAGTCAGACTCGGCAAATGCCGTGCAGAATAATTATGACGGTCGATCTCTTTCTCCCCTGCAGCAAAGCATTCTGTCAATACTCATCCACCTCGGAGAGTTACAGACAGTGAAGACTCATCATTAGCATATATGCACACCACTGCCTGATTCACTGTGGCTGATATTGCTGAATAGGACCCCTGTCAGTGTGTGGTTGATCATGACCATGACGATCGTTTGTTATGGCCACCAGATCCTTCATGTTGATGGATGCACCACTCCTTGTGTTTTAATTCATCATTCTGCTATGTGTCTGGTGCCATATATTAACAACAGAGAAAAAGGATGAGGGAAAGCAAGAATATCTCCAGAATGTATCATGCTTCCATATAAACCCAGTGCAGATATTATTTGATTCTTCTGACACTTTAAGAATACCTTATTTAAAATTGGCATTGACACATCAACCTGCTTATTAATCTTTATAAATAATAGATGATCTTCAGTGGAGTCAAAGATCCATTTTAGAATGAAATTCTGAATTGATTTTTTTTAACATTAAACTTTTTTCATTGACACATTTGTCTGTTTTTACTTTGATTAACAGTTTCCCAAATTATCCACAATGGTGTCTGCTTAACTGGTCAATCAGATCAAATTCCAAAGCTTTAACCTTCAGGGTAATACCATCATTAATTCCATGGGCATCTTGTAGATTGCAAACTAGATACTGAGTTTGCTGTTTCCATTACTGTTACACTGGATTTCTCATTAATATGACACTGAATGTCACTGACATCTGGTGAGTAAAAAAATAATGTGTTTGTGTGTGTGTGTGTGTGTGTGTGTGGGAGGGGGTTAAAAAGAAAAGAAAAGAATATTTTGTTCGTATAACTAGTCTTTTTTTGTAAGATTCATTTCTTGTATGAAAAGCCTTTGGACTTCACATTAGCTGCTAATTGATGAAATACAGCACAGATTTGGGATGCCTGAAGTACTGTAGTATAGTTTAGTATACTATAGTATAGTACAGTATAGTGTAGTATAGTATAGTATAGTATAGTATAGTATAGTATAGTATAGTATAGTATAGTATAGTATAGTATAGTACAGTACAGTATATTGTGGTATAGTATAGTATAGTATAGTATAGTATAGTATAGTATAGTATAGTATATTGTAGTACAGTATATTGTAGTATAGTACAGTATAGTATAGTACAGTATATTGTGGTATAGTATAGTATAGTACAGTATAGTGTGGTATAGTATAGTATAGTATAGTATAGTATAGTATAGTATAGTACAGTACAGTATATTGTGGTATAGTATAGTATATTGTAGTACAGTATATTGTAGTATAGTATAGTATAGTATAGTATAGTATAGTACAGTATAGTGTGGTATAGTATAGTATAGTACAGTATATTGTGGTATAGTATAGTATAGTATAGTATAGTACAGTATATTGTAGTATAGTACAATATAGTATAGTATAGTACAGTATATTGTGGTATAGTATAGTATAGTATAGTACAGTATATTGTGGTATAGTATAGTATAGTATATTGTAGTATAGTACAATATAGTATAGTATAGTATAGTATAGTATATTGTAGTACAGTATATTGTAGTATAGTATAGTATAATATAGTACAGTATATTGTAGTATAGTATAGTATAGTATAGTATAGTATATTGTAGTATAGTGCAGTATAGTACAGTATAGTATATTGTAGTACAGTATATTGTAGTATAGTATAGTACAGTATAGTGCAGTATAGTATAGTATAGTATATTGTAGTACAGTATATTGTAGTATAGTACAGTACAGTATAGTATATTGTGGTATAGTATAGTATAGTATAGTATAGTATAGTATAGTATAGTATAGTATAGTACAGTATAGTATAGTATAGTATAGTACAGGATAGTATAGTATATTGTGGTATAGTACAGTATAGTGCAGTATAGTATAGTATAGTACAGTATAGTATAGTATAGTGCAGTATAGTATAGTATAGTGTGTTGTAGTACAGTATATTGTAGTATAGTACAGTACAGTATAGTATAGTATATTGTGGTATAGTGCAGTATAGTATAGTATATTGTAGTACAGTATATTGTAGTATAGTACAGTACAGTATAGTATAGTATATTGTGGTATAGTATAGTATAGTACAGTATAGTATAGTATAGTACAGTATATTGTAGTATAGTATAGTATAGTATAGTATAGTATAGTATAGTATAGTATAGTACAGTATAGCACAGTATAGTATAGTATATTGTAGTATAGTACAGTATAATATAGTATAGTATAGTATAGTATAGTACAATATAGTATAGTATAGTATAGTATAGTACAGTATATTGTAGTATAGTACAGTATAGTGCAGTATAGTATAGTATAGTATATTGTAGTATAGTATAGTATAATATAGTATAGTATATTGTAGTATAATATAGTATAGTATAGTAAAGTATAGTATAGTATAATGCAGGGTAGTGTAGTGAAGAATAAAATAGTGTAGTATAGTGTAGTATAATATAGTATTGCATAGTATAGTCCAGTATAATTATAGCCAGACTGATCTTTTCCATTTGTGCAAGATTTCTTCCCCATCCCTATAAGACTAATACATTAGCACTAGAGTTCCAAAATCTTATGCTATTCTTCAGAACAGATGGAAATGCCTCCTTTAGAGTTTCTGCTCCACTTGCATGTCTAGTCCACCAGATCTTGTCATTGCACTGATGTGAATCCTTTCAAAGTGTCTTTCCAGTATTCTTTGACAGCAGTGATTCCCAATTTTAGTCGCACCACCCAAGGTCTTGGTAATTGAGGTGCCAGTTGTGAGGTGCTTTTAATGTCACCATAGCCCTTTTCACTACAAGATGCATGATGTGAAATAGTTTGACTGAAGCGAGAGAGAAGAAAATGGCATATAGTTAGGCAAATGGATCCAGGTGCCAAGATAGCATTAATTACGCTTGATAAAAGATAGTTGTTGGATGGACAGTTGGACTCACTCCAACTGTGTGGTACTCGTTATGTGGTACTCGTTATGTACCAGTCCGTTGGTTCCTCTGGGGGTTCTGGTTTCCTCCCACCTCCAAAAACTTCCCCTTGTGTGGATGTATGTGTGGTGTCCTGTGAAGGACTGGGACCCCTTCTGCTTCACATCTAGTGTTTCTAGGAAAGGTCCCCCTGTTGGCTTGAAGCAGCTAGCTAGTTCCTGTGCTTATGATTATGTATTTTCTTGGAGCTTCAGAAGTTACAAAGAAAAAATGTGAAGTTCTAGTGCGCAATAGTACGTGTAATAGTTTTTACATTATTTGGTGAGCTGAATCTATATGATGACAATATGATCTAACAAGCACATCGTTATAGATGATCTGCATTCATTTATAAAAAGGAACTCAAACTAAGTGGACTGAACACAAATCTCCTAACCTGTTAGCCTGAATGAGTAAGAGGGGGCATGCAAGGTAGCTTCATTTACTTTGCCACTATTCCAGAAATGCGCTGTCTATTCCCATGGCAGTTGGCACAGCGCCTCCAAAAGTGCTGCTTAATGAAAATGAAAATTGCACTCCCTCATCCGTATTGATTCTACGTGGCGTTATATCTGGGGAGGTCACTATCAGATCTGTGTAACTTATTTTGTGATACACAACCTATTACTCCAATTAATTTTGCTTTCGGTTCACACCTGAGTTCCAACCAAGGATAAACACCTGTGGGACGCCACTGCACCCTGACCAGATTTTTACTTTGCTTTTTTTTTTGAGAAGGGAAAGCATTTTTCATCCTTTCTGCATAATAGCATCATATTAGTACTCCATCTCGAATCTTAATGGACACAACCGAAGATGATTATGGCTCCCCCAAAGCTATTTGTGTTGAGCAAAATTGAAGAGGCTGTATGTCAGCCCTCATCTCATTCTTCATCTAATTTCAGACAACCTTCTTTACCCTAAAGTACTAAATTCCTTTCGCAGTGTTGTTTTACTTTTTAATTAGCTGAAGGTCAGAAGAATAACCCTGGAGTCCAGGTGATTCCATTCAGCCAGGCCAGGTTCATTGAGCCTCATACAGCTCAGATGTCGAGATAACAAACAGCTTCCTTTCTAGCATGTTCTGTCTAGCAGGATTGGGGAAACCATTGCCTGTGAACTTTCCTGGAATTTTTTTTTATTTAATATGATTATTTCCTGTGTCAATCCCATACACAAAGACACTGAGGAACCAATTTATCGGACCTGATATCTGGTGCGGCTTTGATGAGAGCCCGTGTGGTAAACAAATTCATTTTTAATTTCGGTCTTATTTTGACGCTTCCTTCCTTTCAGCAAGCTGGAGTAAAATGTCACAAGCATGTGGTGCAGTATACACAAAGACCACCCAATGCTTCCTAATTAGACTTCTTGACAAACCAGGTAGACCTTAGATGTGTGTTAATAAAAGGGACAAGCTGCTCACAGGTCAAGCATCCCGGAGCTGCAACACAACTGGCCATGCAAAGGTTTTGCTATTATTTCTCAGGGATATACTTCATAATTCAACTACACAACTCCTGAAGCTCTGTCACTCAAGTGGCAAAAGTGGCAAGGCTTTTAGCTTGCAATGTCACCAATGAGCACCTCAGTGACGCCTCAAAAATGTCTACAGCTGTCACTGTGTGGCTTTTGCAGGCTAAAAGGTCTTGAAAGGTGATGAATGAGCAGGAAACAGGAAATGTGCTGCCTTGTCAAAAACACTTCACTGGCCCTATTTACAGTGCAGTAGAAAGCTGCTTCATGAAGGTTTTGCTAATTAGAGATTCAGTGAAATGCAGCTTTTTTTCCACCACATATCCTCTTTTTTGTCTTTTATTCTACTGATATCAAAAATAAAGGTACCAAGCTGTATTTTCTTTGTCGCTAGGGACATCTTTTGTACCTTTAGTTTGTATCTATTGCCTGGAAAGTTGCATGAGGTGCTCCTTTAATTAGCTTTTAGAGCAAAGCTTTAAAGGCTTTAAGGTCCAATAATGTACAAAAGATGTACTCTTGATGGTTCCACACCAGCAACAAGGGAAAAGTGCAGACCTTTATTTCTGAGAGTACATGTTTTTCATCAAATTCAGATCAATGCTCACTCAGCTTTGACGGCTAACCGGGGTGACATCATGTAGAGAGGAGCAGACAAGCAGTGTCTTCAAGGATATCCATGCAAAACTGATTTATGTTAGCACAAAGTAACCCCAGATTACACTTTCATCCTTGAATGCCTGTCACACAGCATAACCCAATTAAAGGATCCTATTACACCCTACTATGAAAGAGAGAGCAACAGCAGCAAACCACCTGCAGGTATAACCTGGCCAAGAGAAAAAGAGAAAATATCTGAACTGACCTTGATTAAAAGAAGAATTTTGTATTCTTACCTATAAGATTATGAATGTTATGGAACAGAGGTGACAAACAAATGATAAAACTTGTGTTCTGGTCCACCAAATCTGTTAGAATTTCTGGTGTAATTAATTAATGCAAAATCCAATCAATGTAACACGTGACAGGAAGTGAGGTTGGTGGCACCATATGGGATTTTCCTTTACAGTGTCTAGAGTTTACACAGAATGGTGCAACAAACAAAATACATCTGATGGTAAGTCAAATAAGCACTCTGTACAACCGTAGTGAGTAGAAAAGCATCTCAGAACAGAACTCTGAGGCAGATGAGCTCGACAACAGAGGATGACCACATCAGGTTCCATTCCTGTCTGCCAAGAACATGAATCTGAGGCCACACTCCCCTAACCTGGCCTGATGAACATTGTTATTTTTACACAGATTTAATTCAACAAACCAAAGGCATCTAACAGCACCCTAATCTCTTTTCTCCAGTCTCTCCATTCATACAAACAAGCTGAATGATAATCACTAGCTTTCAAAATTGACAGCTAGCAAACTTGTCACGATAAACACAAAGTATACATAGCAGCAGGCAGATTACAGTGATGAGCATTAGGTCTCATTCTCGCTGTCACAATTTGATGCTATGTCTTGTACGCATTAATTAAACGCTCCTGTAAAAATATGACCTACATGAAATTACGTTACACTTCAACTTGCGAGGCTGCCTAAGAAATTACACCCTCATCCTTCAGACGAGTATGCAGACAGTATTGGATTGTGAAATGCCTGGAAACAGTGGAGCGTGTTATCCTTCTCAAATGGCCAATTTGCCGAACCGACAAAGAAGGTGAAGCTTTCGTGGGATTGGGCACCACAATGCAAAGGAGGAAACTAGACTCCCAAAGAATCATCTGGTCAACATGCTAAACTAGTTAAAATGAATTGCTTTAAATATGGAAAAGATGGTGATATTGCTATAGTAGTAGTGCACATTTACAGCATTTGGCAACCCACACTTACCTCATTTTATACAACGGAGCATTTGAGGGTTGATGACCTTGCTTAAAACCCCTGCAGTGGTGGAGCTGGGATTCAAACACACAACATTCTTAACAGTAATCCAACAAGGTGTTTACATTACTGATCAGAATGTTTGAGTCCACTTAGCTAGCACATCCCCATGGGAGTAGCTGATCATCTGAAACTGGAAACTGCCTAATCAGAATTGATGAATGAGTACCTCACACCATTAGCATCCACATGAGCACACACTCACTGTAAACACCAAGACTTTCTTTACCCAAAGCCTTTTTTTAAAAAAATGTGCACCATGTCTGTTTCGGTCTGAGCCGGGATTCAAAGAGAAATAAAAAATTCTCTTTAAAGCTTCCTCGATGCCCCAGTGCATTTCATTTACAAGTTTGCGTTGAATTTGGTTGCATAATTCCACGTGGGGAGAGGTAGGTTTTTGTTTGTGCACATACACTCACGAGAAGATGCTTTTTTTTTCTTCCACAGATAAAAGATGATACTTTGAGACAGAGCAGTTTTGTGTGTTCCTCACTCCATGCTTTTTCTCCTACAACTCCATTCCAAAACACGAACAACAGCAGTGAGGGAGAAATTTCACCATCCACACCAATTAGGTTCACAAGCGACAAAGTGATGATGGGAAGAGGGAGGGATGTGGACAGACAGATGGACAGGTCAGTTTAAGAAAAAAGGGGTAGCGATGCTGCTTCCATAAGACTGAGTCTCATATCACCTCCATGCCAATCTGGAATCATTCGGTTATGTAAACCCTGCAGTTCCTATCCAACGAACTCAAGATGACAGCTCTGTGGCACAGTGTGTGTGTGTGTGTGTGTGTGTGTGCTTTTGCTAACCCTTCCATCCACCCCCGAGCATTTGTGCGGCAGCCAGCCAGCCTGTCACAAAGAGAAAGTGTTACTCGGCGGCACAGCTCGCTTCAGCGGCATTTAAATTCATCCGCAGCCGACGGGGAAATGCACACGTGCTCACGCAAACACACGCAAGACACAAGTCACTTTTGATGAGTACAATTAAGAAGAAGCGTGAGTGGTTTGTGCCGATACGGCAAGGATTCGAAGAGAAGAGGGAGGGGAGGGGTATAGACTATACTGTAAATAATAAAAAATATTTATTTATTTATTTATTTATTTACTTGCGATTAGGAGATGCTCCTTTCCGCTTGTCTTTAATCACCACACAGGAAGCATCTCTTTTAAATCCTGTCTTTTTATATGTCACAACTACTCAGCATAAAATGGCCAACAATCACATGACACTGAAAGAACCGGGGTTGCCCTGGCAACAGGACTATGATAAATTAGCCTGTAGGAGCCAAATATTTGGCTTCACCAATGGTTTTGTCTAAATCTACACTACATAAACCACCTTATTTAATGAAGATTTGTAAACATGTCCAGAGCCAGATATAGTTTTTTTTTCCTATTAGGTATTTTATTACGCAACACAATTAACTACAGTGGAAAAAAAAGACAAGTACAGAGGAGACACCTGTTCTCTGGCTTTATATTTAATGGCTTGTTAAACATGACTGAGGTGCTGCAATGCTGTTACTGATAAACTAATGTTCCCTCAGCTTGGCCAGTTTCCTCATCCTCATTTCTGTCAAATGATGTGGAGTAAAAATGGCAGTGGTGCAAAGGGTTAGAACCATATGGCCATCTGGAGCCGTTTCATGAAACACAGAATTTTATTCATTACCTGTGTAACCAACTTAAAATGATTCAGAATGACGGCTTTATATATCTGCTTATAAACAGCTGTCACACAATTAAAAACATATACGTCCAGAGCGTATGTTTTTCTATACGTTAACTAGTGCATGCAGCTGTACCTTTCAATTCACTCCTGAAGAAAAAGATTAAAATTCAACCCATCACACTTGCAATCAAGCTGAGAAAATGCAGCTTACAGCTGTACGAGTCTTACAGCAATTAGGATCCATATTGTGATCAATTCTTACCATGAAGAGTTCTCTATCATCATGTGCATTAGAATGTATTCTTGGCATACGTTTAATAATGATTCAAACTACTAGAATATATTTGTTCGACTTGAAAACTCCTGTTTAGAAGCCGTCAGTGAGTGTGATGTTGATGCGTAAGGAATAAAGCAGCTTGGGATGTTCTGTAAAAAGTAAATAATCAGTGACAGTGATGTGTTTATTGCCCCACAGCTGCACATCCTGAACATTTTTATTCTCTAACTCTAACACCAAGTCTAACATTTGTACTAATTACAGAACGACATGGTATACTTTTTATCCATTTGAACTTTTTATCCATTTGTGCTGGAACAGGCACAACACCTCATGTATGACCTCGTGTGATGGAGCTGTGGCTGAGGAACTGTCTGAGTCTGACAGCATTTCTTCATCTCTTGGTTATTGTCGTTTTTGTCTCTTGTGCCCTCCAGAGTTTCCAAAGCATTCCGTTTTAGGCCTCGTTCACATTGGGTTTGAATCTGAATCCAGTTACAGATATGAATATTAGGAGCACTATACATATACAGATTGCACTGTACTCCTAACTTTAGAAGCTTGGTGCTAATATTACTACTAAATAGTTACACTAAAAATCACTTTATAGACATCTTGTAGCACAAGTGTGTAGGATGTGGACCTTCTATAATATGCATTTACATTTCTGGCATTTGGCAGACACCCTTATCCAGAGTGACTTACATTTTATCGCTTTTTGAGGGTTAAGGACCTTGCTTAAGGGCCAAGCAGCTTGGTGGACCTGGGATTTGAGCTCACAGCCTTCTGATCAGTATTACAACACTTTAACCACTAAGCTACCACATTCCCTTATAACACGCCTGCATGCTGTACTGGGACTAAAACTCCCGCATGTTAATTCCCCAGCAGTACATCACACCAGTCTGCCTGCAGCACTCTAGAAGGTCAAGTCTGCTTCTCCATAGGTGAAAGACCTGCCAGTTGTCCTGTCCTCCACTTTTGCCCACTCCACCACATTAATCCGAGTCTGCAGGGCCTGAAATGTGCCGAGTGAATTACAGGCCTCGTTGCTCTCCTGCTAGCGCTCTCCTAGTGAGCCTCCGCTGATCGTAAGCCTGCATGTTTTTATGCCTGCGCTCTTCCATTTAGCCTCGGGGAGGAAAATGTTTACACACACATACACGCGTCGCACTCCCGTCTTTCTCTCTCTCAGTAGATACGCCTGATGAGATGAGGTCCGACGAGATGAGCGCCTCCTGCTCCTCCACGTTTTAATTTTTAGTCGATCGCGGCAGCTCATCTTCCGTCTGTTTAACGATGCCAATTACGCAAAGCTTTCTACTCACACACAAACCTTCTCACTGCCCAAATTCCAATCTCAGGGAAAGATTTCTTTATAGAGAAATAAGTATCCAAGGGTTAGTCATCACATAAATATTCACTTATGAGCAAGGAGAGAGAGAAAGAGAGACAATAAAAGAGGCAGAGAGCAAGAGCAAGAACGAATAAGGAACAAAGAATGAGAGAGATGGCGGGGGAGGTCCTGCTGTGGATCAGTGAGGTGCATGCTCTATAGAAGGATATTTTTAAAAAATTCAATTCCTTTTTTATTATTTTTCCCTCTTTAAAGCCGGCTGTAGAGCTCAGGATTTTTAGGCCAAAATACTTGACTGTAAAAAAATGTGAGAGGAGAGCTTAGAACACGTAATGACGCATCCGCACCAGTTCATTTAGTGGCATCAGGAACAAAGTTAACTGAAAGTTTTGGCAAGTTTTAAGAATTAAGAGTTTCAGAATCAGCATCATTTCAAATATTCTTAGTAACTGTCTGGTCTGGGTGAAGATGGTTTAAATAACAAACAAAAAATCATCTTTGAAAATAAATGACCTTGAGTGATGAGGCTGAGGAACTAACATGGACGCTGCTAGCATTTTCTTATCCTTTTTCTGTGTTTCCAAAGCCGTCTAAGGTATTGTCCACCGTGCACAAACTACACAAAATCCTCATTACCTCCAAATTAAAAGAACTGTCATTGAGCGGTTTCATCCATGTTTTCCCAAGCACAAACTACTCCAAACTGCTCATGTGATTGAATAAAGTGCTTTCTTTATCATATTAACCTCATTAAGTCCAGATCAGTCTGATTGATGACGTAAGCAGAACGCTGTTTATTGTAGACTCTAACATGAGGGACACATTAACTACTTCAGTGTGTTAAAGAATTTTTAACTGAACTGGAATCATGTCATACAGTGTGACGGGTAATAACCTTAAAAGACGGCTGTAATGGCTGTAATTACACAACGTCTTAATGAAAACGAGCGGGAATCTTTTTAATGATTGCCTGGGTGTCTTCCACTTGAGTAAACTTTTGAGAAGGTGCAAAATTGCAGGGTAATTTTAAATTTTTATTTATTTATTTATTTATATTTTTAGAAAAAGACTACATTATGGCAAAGTAACGACGTTCAATCAGGAATGCATAATAAATACAAATAAATAAATACAATCCAAACCGAGGCTTTAATTAGAATATTTGTGATTATAAATTAGCAACATTCTGTAATTAAGGTTCGGTTAATGACAATAATCATATTCTATGATATAAATTATGTGGATTTATTCAAAGTCATGAATATAATAAGTTACTTTATACAGCTGAAAGGGAATTCAGTTAATAAATAATGTTTACTTTTCACAGATTTGTACATGTTCATCACTGCGGTATATAAATAATGCTGTTCAACAGTAAGGTTTATTTTCATACGGGATTCAAATCAAATCAGTATTAAATGTGTAAGTGTAGTAATTGTGTAGTTGTGTAGTGTGTAAGCATAGCACAGTATCAGATCTAAGTCGTCAACACCATTAATATTTCACTATAGTTACACTACAGATTCGATTTTTCCTCAGCTTTCTTTCCCCAGGCTGTTACTCACAATTAATCTTACTTAATGTTGCATTCAGTGCAAGTTTGCAAAACAGATGATAACAATCATTGCTGCTAAGGAACCAGCGTATGTGTTGGTGAAGACGGCAGCAGGTTGTAACGTGTGAATCTGTTGCTTTCTGTCTCACTGGCTCCTCCTAGTTCTGCTTCCATGCCACAAAATAACATGGGAGAAGCTCCAGGCTAAATGTTCACATCGTAGGGTATTTGGCCATTATACTATTATTACTATTATTATTATCATTGTTATATTTGCGTGTGTGTGTGCGTGTGTGTGTGTGTGTGTGTGTGTGTGTGTGTGTGTGTGTGTGTGTGTGTGTGAAAAACAGAAAAGTTTCTCTGGAACTGCAGTAATAGGCAAGGAAGGGTCTCATTTTCATTCTTGTTCTGCCTCTCAAGCAGAAAGTTCAAGCCTGAATAACCATAAACAGCTGAAGTTTGTTTTTCTGCCTAGCAAACAAATGGAAACTAAATAACTAAATAAATAAATCTGTGTGTTTTACTGACTTTGCCCCACAATGAGCTACTGATTTTATTTTAGTTTGTTTGTTATATTCCCTTCATGAGAGCAGTATAAATAAATAAATAAATAAATAAATAAATAAATAAATAAATAAATAAATAAATAATCATCGGTACTAAATGCATGTTATTCTCAGTCAAACACAAAAAACGGGTCATTTGTTTAACTTGTTAGAATTATAACACTCTTGTGTTCATATAACGTTGCACTCTTTACGCTTAGCATAGCCTTCTGAGTTTGTGTGTAACTTCACAGTATCTATGGATAGTTGGAAAGTTGTTATCTTTAGATTCTGTAGAATAGATGGGGAAAGAGGGGGATGTAATACAGGACAAAGAAAACCATTAACATAAAATTGTTACACTGAGTGACGCAAATACGGCATTCCTTCCTTCATCCGTTTGGGTAATGGTATTTAAATGAAGCTGCTAGTTTGTTTATATTTTGGGAAACAAACAAGTAAATCTGTGAAAAAATATCACAAATCATTTTTAGAAAAATGCATGAAATCGAGTGATGGAGCTGGAGCTGAGCAGCTGACATGGCCACTGCTATCATATCTCTATTTATTTTTTTTTTATTTCTAATGTCTTCTAGTGTTTCCAGAGTAAGCTTTCAGAGTTTGTGTGTTCTACCTCTGTGTAAAGAACAGTGCTAGCTCTCAACACCGAGACAGAACCTGAAAAAAACGCAAATTTTCTGCAGACATAAGCAAAGTTTCCAGCGGAAACAAAGCTCATTAAGATGTGAGCGATTATTCCAGCAGCTTAATAAGGGTGCATGCTTCAGGTGCAGTCTCTGATTCCGTGTGGGCTGATAGCCAAACGTCTCCAAACCAGAGCGAAGCCTGAGAGCCGGTATTGACCTCCATTTATATGAAGTGAAGTGCTCCGATTTGCTGTTAGATGACTAATCCATGATCAATAATGTCCTCTACTTCTTAATATGTACAATCAAGAATTTATCCTGATCGACTAAAGTGTACAGCTAGTAATCTATCCCTGTGCCAGATGGTGGCTCTATGCTACCTTTCATCTCTGGGGTTAAATTTCCCACCAGGACGTCGACCACAGAAGGGCAATTTGCATACCTGCTGGAAAAGCCTTGGAACATTTGGGCTGATTAAGTCGAAGCATACTTGGCATTAAAAAAAAGAAAAAAAAAACCCTCTACCTTTTAATTAAATACCCAAACTACGGCCGGGAAGCAATGAAGGGCAAACGCAGGCTTACAGGAGATAATTACAATTGCTCAGCGATGTCTGGTTGATTAGAAGCAAGGGCATGAAAACACAATGTTTTCGCACCAGCCCTTGCGGTCGTCTGTGATTGCTGAAGGAGTCTTATAGAAACAGATTTCACTTCCTGTCCAAGTCAAAGGCACGTTCCTAACTCAAATACACAGCACTTTCCTTAACGCTGGTTCTTTTCGCTTTAGACTGAGGCAGTGTGCTTCAGAGAGGATGGAGGATAAGGAAATATGTTTATACACAATATTCACCCTTGTTCACAAAGTCGTAATCAATATATTAAGGCGAAGATAAAGTGACAAGCAGAACATAACGATGTTACATGGCAAGGCCAACAATGAAATCAATATGAACAGCAGTGAGCTCAAGAGGAAGGAGGAAGTGCTTTCATGAAAACATCAACAACAGGAGTGCTATTGATTTCCAATTATGCTTTAAAAAAAACTGTGGATAGTCCTTGCATGTTTGCATGTCCTGTAATTATTGCGTATCCACAGAGATACACTACAGTAACTACACTGATTTATAATTTATGCTCGAGAGTTACTGAAATTGAATAACCTTTACAATTTTTGTTTAGTTTGGTAGTGTTTTTGTTTCTTGAAAAGTTTCTTTTTCCATCATTTTGCCTTTTTATGTTCAGTTTAAATCAAGAAAATGGGTTCAGTTTTGCCTCCAACTTCTGTTTAAATCATCCAGTTGGGTTCATTAATAGAGAACAAAAACAAACAAAAATTATGGACGTTCATCATCTGCAGTAACATTCTGCTGCTACACAATGTAGTTAGCACTATAGCTAGCTTTATGTGTCTGAATATGGATTAAACTAGCATCAATTCCAGCAGCTAACATACCTTCAAATTCTAGCTAGTAGTAAATACTGGTTATTTACCACTACCTGGGATTAGTGGACCTGGGATTTGTGGGTGGATCTGGGATTGGTGGGTGGACATGGGATGGGTGGATATGGGATTGGTGGGTGGACCTGGGATTTGTGGACCTGGGATTGGTGGGTAGACCTGGGATTTGTGGACCTGGGATTGGTGGGTAGACCTGGGATTTGTGGACCTGGGATTGGTGGGTGGACCTGGGATTGGTGGGTGGACATGGGATTGGTGGACCTGGGATTGGTGGGTGGACATGGGATTGGTGGACCTGGGATTGGTGGGTGGACATGGGATTGGTGGACCTGGGATTGGTGGGTGGACTTGGAATAGGTGGACCTGGGATTGGTGGGTGGACATGGGATTGGTGGACCTGGGATTGGTGGACCTGTGAACTCACAACCTTCCGATCAGTAGTCTAGGCTAGTGTGTGTAAGTTCTGGTGTATGCACATATTCCTAAATATTTCTATTTCTTTTCTCACTTTTTCTTCATATACACTCAATGTAGATGCATCCAGGAATAATATTGACATCTTGAAGCTATCATCTTGTCCTTGTGTGCGAATAGATGAGGCGCAGTAAGAATGAGCACTGACGAAATATATAATCTCCTGCGCTGTCAGTTAGTGTTAACATCCACACCCATCTTCCACCTTACTCAATGCGAACTGAAGGCTTCAGAGGACTCTGAGTGGATCAGTCTGCGAGGGAATCGAATACATGCTAACTGTGCTTTACATAGTGCTCAGGAGATGATAGTTAAGTGCCACTCAGTTTCCACACTCAAGAAAAAAACTGAAATCACCCTCTCAGCTGAGTGGAGTGATACCTTTCTTAATGCATCAGGATTTTTTTCCTCTGTAAAACATTCACGCCCAGAAATATCAGAGTATTTCATCCCCATAAACCAATGTAGTGTATATTTTAAATCTAATCAAATTACAGCCATAAGATTGGAATTCTCAATACCATCATTACCATGTGTAAGGTTTACATCATTATTCAGCTCCTTACTTTAATAATGAGCAGATCAGATAACAATCTAAATTCCTTTTGCTTCAAAGACAATTCGTCTTTATTGAAACTATTCAAGGAGGAATGGTTCTAAAAAATGAAAGGAAATAACTATCATCCTGGAATTATTATTGATGTGAAATGCTGTGCTGTACTAATGTGCTAGTGAATGCAAATAAAGATAAATAAAACCTTTTCAGAAAAGCACATTCTACAGTATAACTGCATGCAAAAAGAGAAAAAGAAAAGAAAAATAAGAATGGCAAGATGCATATATTTTTGTGAATTTCGCTCTGAGATTAATAAAATAATCAATCTATCTATCTATCTATCTATCTATCTATCTATCTATCTATCTATCTATCTATCTATCTATCTATCTATGCCTATAAAATCAGGCAGTAACAGGTCAAAATAATTAAGTTAATGTTCACATTAAACATCACAATAGGGGAAGTATGAGCTCACTGACTTTCACAGGACAGCTGGTGGTGCCAGAAGTGTTGGTTTGAGTATTTTACAACATGCTGATCTCTTGGGACTTGATCTCCTCATAGATCTCCTCAGAGTTTACATAGAATAATGTAAAAAAAAAAAAAAACCTCCTCTAGGCAGAAGTTCTGTTGGTGGATACGCCTGACCAAGGTGGAAAGAGGATGATCAGACTGGGTCAAGCTGATGACCAGACTGGTTCAAGCTGGCAGAGCATCTACAGTAACTCAAATAGCCATGTTGAACAGAAAAGCATTTCCAAGCACTAAACATGTGGAACCCAGAGCCAAACACGGCAATACCTGAAGAACACATCAGGTATCACTGCAGTCAACCCAGAACAGCCAAAATAATCTGACCTTACAGTGGGCACATGTTAGTGAAATGTGATAGAGAGATTAAATCTTTTGCACATTTATTGCAATGAGGTATTTTTTATTTTTATTTTTAGAGTAACTGAAAGAAGTACTGAAGCTGTAATGCGGCATTGTTTACATTTATCAATATTCATCTGCCCTACACTATACTTTAATATAGTCCTACAATATAGTACACTATACTTTAAAACTATAGCCTACATCTGTGCTATTCTGAATATAGTTTTCTTTTAAATATGGAAAAGACAACTAGTTGACTACATTTTGTAATTTATCAATCTAGTAGTAAATATTAAAATTCTATATAAATTTAAACAGCCTTATGTGTATTATTTAAAAGTCTATGAAAGCAGACTGCAAACATGCTTCAGCTTAGATCTTATTGAGGGTGAAAACTTTACAGAACACATTTGGCAGACATCCTCATCCAGAGTAACTTACAATTTGTCTCGCAACTGAGCATTAAGGGCCTTACTCAAGGGCCCATTAGAGGCTGGAGCTGGGATTTGAGCACACAACCGTCCACTCAGCAGTCCAACACTCTAACCACTAAGCTACCACAAAGTACAGATGTTGCAGATAAACCCTCTGAACCTGTAAAACAATGGCAAGCATACACGTGTGGATTGATACATGGTGCCATTATGACCAAGGACTGATAAAAGCATTCTTGCTTAAGAGCATCTTGACATCCACAGGCATATTCCAGAGCATGGCCTAATATCATAATCCAGACATTAAAGGAACTCTGTTGTTACAGCCTTTCTCTGCCTACTATACCCGATTCAACTCTGTGTATTACACAAGGGTGCTGGGAAGAGGAATGAAGTCTCCAGCAGCATTTGCCATGGATTTCACTCCACACCCAATGTCGGAATTTAATCGTGTGTCTCGTCTGGAAAAAGTCTGCCCTCTCCACTTTGTGAAAAAAAGAGGAAATGTCATGGCATCTATATTCTCCACACATGATAATAACTTTCCCTCACAATGCCTGGCTAAGCTGCATCGGGGAAAATAATTCCTCCTTTTACGCTGCCAGAAGATGGGGGGATTTGTTGCCAAAGCTGCAGACAGATACTGCGGGAGCCTCTGTAGCTATTCCTCATGCTGCCTTGCTGAGCTTTTATACAAATCGTCCCCCGGTGACTACTAGTAGAAGACACCTTTGCTGGAGTGTCTTTGGCAAGAGAAATTCACCACTCAAGAAGAGAGACTATTAGTGCCTATTACCCTGAAAGGTCCCTTTCCGGGGCTTTGGTAAGAGATGGATGGTGCATAGCAGAATTTTGTCATCTGTCACAGGGAATTGATGTCAATGTGTCAGGCACAAGAGGTTACAGGACAGGAAAGCAAAATGGTGTAGGTATTGATCTCAGTGGAACATGGACAGTGCATGTTGGCTTAGACCTTACGATCAGCTACAAATACTTTTGTCAAGAATGAACTGCAGTACAGCAATCACAACAGAGAATAAAAGGTGGATCGTTAGAAAAAAAAAAGAATTATTCCATCGCCAGTTTCCATTCCAGGGGGCCGGACCACCTGAGACTGTATGTCTATCAGATACCTGTTGCCTGATTCTGAATTGCACTTGACAACTCATGATGACAATAACCCCAGGTCTGGCTCCAGGGATGGATTCCAGTAACCCTAAAACTTTTCAGATACACATAGTCCTGTTTGAACCCTTTCACATGGGTCATTAGGTTTGCACTTTTTTTTTTTACCTCTCCTTTGAAATCCTTCACAAATGTTATCAAGTTTGCAAACCCCTTCGTCACAAGGATTCATGAAGGGGCAGCCATAATTATATTATCTATATAACTTCACAAGGCCTTGCTGCATGACAGAATGGTGCTTGATAAAGAATGCCCAGCTCAGAGTCAGATGGTTTTGCAGATGAAGTTTGCTCTTGTAGCCCTAGAGGGGGAACTGTATTTTTAGCAAGTGTCCACTGCAACTGGGTACGAATACGCAGTTAGGGATCAGACCTACAGAGTGGCTTCGTGGCATATATCTAGACTATCACTCTTAAAAACGAACAGCCATATGGTCTTATTACTGATTTCTCCTAGACCAACTACCTACAGGGACTGTGGTCAGTACATTGCCATGACTTTGCCAAAAGGGAAAAGAAAGACAGGAACAGGAAAGGGAGGGTGAGTTGCTGAGCCATGGAGATAAATGAGACCAAATACTCATTCACTAACCTGCTCAGTCTCCCTCATTATGCATACACGAGCACATTATTTGAGAAGTATGAACTCATTCACGGTTAATGACTGCATGTCTTAGCAGGTTGGAGGTGATTTGGTGGCATCAGGTGTGGAGCTGCTGGTCGACACAGACGTCCCATGAGCCGAGAACAGGTTTATTAAACAAGATCAGCCTCTGGCCCCTCAGTCCAACCTCCTACGTTAACAAGGAAGCACTATCACCTCATTGAGAATACTGAGAGTTTCAAGCCAAATGAGGGGGGATTACATTGGATTCAGGTCTAAGTCCCTGTAATCTTTAAAAAAAAAGTCACTCATTCAAAAAAAAATCAAAGAGAAAGCCAGTACTGTGAATTATCACATGTAATCACCTTGACTTGCTGACTGTGACAGCTTTTGCTCTTTTTATTTTCAAGCCCACTGAACACACTGAAGAAACCAAGATACGGTTCATTTTAAAAGCGCACTTATCAATGTCTTTCTAAAGTTCACCATTTGCAATATGGACGCAGGTACAGGCCAGGGGCGGCAGGGGGCCTGCCCAAACCGCCTCCTTTCAACGATATAAAGACATCAATGTAAAATCTCACTTTTGCTATAATGTATAGCAAAAGCCAATAATCATACCAAATTATTTGCCTTAAATGTCTTCATTTCTAATCATTTTCTAATTTTTATGGAAGCAAGCCCAGCAGCACCACCAATGGTAAGAAAAATATGCACGAAGAAGGCTGATTTCTTTCTAGCCTAGATTCTAGATTCATGAAGCTGCTCAGTCACAGTCAGTAATGAACATGTGTGAGGATTATTTACACCATTATCTTTTCCCCACAAAATTCCTCTGGAGGAGAAATGAATAGTTGATAGACTCAGTACATATTATCCAATCTAAGTATAAATTACAAAAACAGGACAGATGACAGAACTGTAAGTTCAGAGGGATTGCGTACTTGTTTTTATATGTGTGAGCAATACTTGTGATTCATATTATATGTCATTTATATATATGCACTAGACAGGAATAAGGCATAACCAAGGTACTAAACTGCCATCAAACTTATCTGTTGCTCTTTACTACAATGTATGTCAGAAAAATAATTTATAATAGTGATAAAATCTTTAATTACTCATGCAGTATGTACATTAAGGATGTGTACTAGTACTGTATAGATGGAAGACTGATAGTGAAAAAGATATTTCATAAAAAAAACTTATTTTCTTCTTTAACTGTAATGCTATAAACAATGAATGAACTGAATGTAAAAAACAAAATCATGTTGTACTCAACACAGTAACCTTTGGTAACCTTGACTTATGAATTCTATATATCCACAACATCTAAAAGACATCAGGAGGAGTCAATAAGCCTGATTTCTCTTTAAGGCAGAGCAGGGTTAAGCTGCTTTCTGAACTCCGTTTGACGTCATTTTTTGGGTAAAGTGCACAGGTTCAAGGGTTACTGAGCAAAAAAAAGGGACTAATGAAAAAGGACGTAAACAAACAGAAATAAAAGCAGTGGAAGCAGTGAGAGAATGAAAAAAAGCATTACCTGCAAACAGAGGCAATCAATCTGACACCAAATTCCAGGAGCTCACCAGCTCCACTGTACTTTTAAGGCTTGTGTTTTTATAGATTGTCATAAATATCGTCTCGGCTCGTGAATTTCGATTGACCTCCAGGCGCATTGCAGTCAATGTCTTCCATTGCGGGACCACTGGAGCTGTTAAAGCAGCCCCGATCTGCTTCTCTCTCCCACCTGTGCTCAACTAGGTAGGAGGCTCCCCTATGGCAAAAATCGTAAAGGAAATGAATATCGTTTCTCCTTCATTTTTACTGCTCCACCTGTTGACGTATACGGAGGAAGATGTACAGTAACATGTCCCAAAGTTGCGAAGGGCAAGTCTGTGGGAAACAATGAAAGGGCTTTTTTTTTAAGAGAGATTCGTCCTATGGCAAAAGATGCACTGGCAAAAGCAGATGAAAAGAAGACAAGTAAGTGCAGTGAAGGACACAATAACAGTCTCAGTATTTACTGCTCCTTCTATCCACCTAATATAGGACTTTAAACCATGGGCTGGTTATTGCAAAGTTCTTGTTATTGGGCATATGTCCTCTGGAGATTCCTGTTTCAAAGACAGTCACAGCAGAAATGACAACTGGTCATGGTTTTATTATTTTTCAAAATTTTAGATAAATTGGATCTGTAACAGTTCTTCTCTTACACTGTGTTACTATAAAAGAGTTAAAACTCAACAGTAAAGTTTATTTCAGAGTCAAATTACATTTCTTCCTATCTTCTTTTTTCATTCCTGTTTCGGTTTAGAACGATATTACAAATGGATCTGTGGTATACTTTGAACAACAAAACAAAATTAAAAAAAAAAACATTCATAAAATTACATATTTATTTATCTTAAAATCTGTTCTTGTTAAACAAATAATATAAAGTGTATATAGCGTACCTAAATATATATTGTTCTGTAAATAAATAAAGAAATAAAGAAATACATTTTCTGGACCGTGTCTCAGTAAAATGAATACTTCTATGCTAAAATTGAAAGATTAGATTAAAAAAAATAAGAATATATAAGATTAACATGCAACACTTACTGTAAAGGTTCTATGTATGAAACACTGATAAGTTAAAATAAATTTTCATTGATAAATTAAAATGCTGAGGCTTTAACTTTTAAACATTGAGTTTTATAAAATTCTCATTTTGAGTGGAGATGGTTGACGGACATATGAAATTACAGGCTGATTCTCCAGGCTACTATGAAAATACAGGTTAAAGAACAGTATTTGTGAGCATATTTTAAATGAAACTGTTTTAAACTACCAGCCTTCCCAGTTTTCTATTTCTACTGGCTTTATCAAGCCCAAAATGACACTGCAGTTTTATATAGAGATAAAAAAGAGCACTAGATAAATAGACTTAAAAAGAATACTATGCACTATGCGGAGCAGAGTTTCCTTGGCACTTGTGATACACAGTTATGTATAGCATACAGTTATGTAAGGCTTTATGCATTCAATATGAGCGTGTATATGGCCTGCATAGAAAGTCAAGCCAAGAATGCCAATGCCAATGCCACTGCCAATAATTAATTAATTCTAATGGAAAACTGGCACAAACCTGTGTTTGTGGATACTGCTGGAAGCTGTGAATTTCCCTTCGGCATGAATAAAGTATCTATCTATCTATCTATCTATCTATCTATCTATCTATCTATCTATCTATCTATCTATCTATCTATCTATCTATCTATCTAAGTGTAGTATTTTAAACTAAATGGACTGGCATAGAGGAGGCCATGTGATATACAGTACTGTACATAGCCATGCTGTAGAATATAATGCTAGAAGAAGTTTGGAAGCAGGGAATAGTTTCATCAAATCTTCCAAGTAGGACTTCATGTACATCACCCACTCAGTGATAACGCTACTCCTTATAGTCAAAACATTAAGATGAGTTGCATCCTTGTCTAAATTTAAATTCTATGGACTTAACAAGCTCCTACATAAACACTGGCATCAAGCTAGCTCAATATCCTGTCCATTACAAGATGATTGTTGCCCAGCTGAGCAGTGGGACCTCAAATTTTGTTTATAAACTGCAACATATACCATGCCGGCCATTTAGTCGCCGAGTCAGGAAATGTTCAGCGTGGGTGGTTAAACTCTTAGACCATTTGGCAAAACGTGTTCGCTTGCCACCCACATCACCACACACATCAGTCTGGGAACCCTGCCTTCACTCATGCCACTGACCTCTACAGCTGACTCTGCACTATGTGCCAAGAAAAACATCATACGCTGTCTATATTGTAAACAAATAGAGGAGCATTGGGGGAAAAGTGCTGCATCTGAGAGCAACAGACTCCCACGTAGATCTTTTAAACGCTGCAACCAGCTGCTTCAGGGAGAAATATCTAAATCTAACTCGATCTAACTGATTTTTCCTACACTGCTTTATTCAGCTCCTGGACTTGTAAAAGGCATTGTGTGGGAATAACCTTAGAACTGAAAGTTAGATGAGAGGCAGAGTAATGGGGTTATAGCGCCATGTCATCTATATACAGAGTGAGGTTCACACCATGCATGTTAAACCAACAGACAATTAAGTCTTATGCGCTTACTTGCTGTTGAGGAGGCCTGTAGCTGAAAGGTTAACTGAAAGATCCTCCCTGAGCCATCTAATGAATGAGCTGAGGTGGATACTCTTCCCTCCCTTTACTCCCACATGTAATGTGGTTCATTTGTGGATGGCGGGAATGCAGGCATGGGATATGAATGTTAAGGTCAGCGCTTGCTGCAACCATCAAGCTCCTTTTGTATTCTATGAGCTTGTGCTTTCTGAAATTCGAATAAATCACTCCTTTGTCCAAATACTCACATATTTTCCATAGAGAATCTGGAAATAGGGGTCTCCAAAGGGCGGTGTGAACATAGTGACTCCTAACAATGCACCATAAAATAGACTTCTAATACAACTTGCAATATTTTCTATGGAGAACCGGTACTGGAGATGTAAGAAAATAATTCAACACCATTTCCTCATATACTGAACAGCTCAAAAAAAAAAAATGGAGGAGGGTCAGTTAGAGGTCTCTTGCTCCTGTGCTGGCCTCTGCAATAACAAACAGTACACTCTCACTTCTACCTTAGAACTGCTGCTGTAGTAATAAAGAATTTCCTATTTTTATTCCAGCACTCCATTACTCCTCAATCATTTCAACACACTTAGTTCTGCTTGTCTTTATAGCACATCTGCCACATTTTTTGTACAGAAATTCAGAATTGTAAGCATCCACCAAAAGAACTACAGGCATTTGGTGTATTTTATTTATTTATTTATTTTTGGCCTAAAATATAAAAGTATAAACGTGAAAAGCATGCCTGTAAAATCTTCTACTTTCTTCCTTAGACAATAGGTGCGTTTACATGGACACTTTTTAATCAGATCGGACTGAATTCAATCAGACTGACGAATCTGATTGCAACGTTTACATGAACGCGGTATAAAGTATAAAGTTATGCGTGTTCACATGACACATGATTAGAATGATTATAGATCATGATTAGATCTTCTGACATGCGCACAGTCCACAAACGTACATCATACGTCATTGCACATGCGCAGAACTTTCCAGGAACATATTCCATCCGATTAAGTGTTTACACGTCCTCTCGATCGGACTAAAAATGGTTTAAACCACCCCTTACCATCCGACTGGAATTTTAATCGGATGTGGCAAATTCCATCCGTTTGACGTGTTTACATGACACTTTTTTAATCTGATTGTGCTTCTAGTCCTGTTACGATCAGATTACAAGTGTCCATGTAAACACACCTATTGTTCATTTGAAGCCCCACCCACCACCATCCTTTAGAAGAACTATGTATTATTTCTCTTTGTGACTGGCAGGGGGCTGTTATAATAGTAAACATTTACAATCCTACTATCTGGTCTGGATTTTTGTCTGGTTCCGCTAAATGTGGTCCTACAGAGTTTTTCCATCACCCTCACCTCTGTCTTGCTAATTAAGGATTAAATCTAAATCTGTATATCTGCAAAGCAACTTCATGACAATGTCTGTCTTTAAAAATAAATTAATTAATTAAGAAATTAAAGACCTCAGCTTCTGAGGTTAGATTCCATGCTAACACCATCACCTCTAGTGAACCTCTACAAATACAAACTTATAATAAAGTGATAATATATGAAAAAAAGGTCTTTCTGGTCTGAGAAGAGAGCAGGGATTTTACAGGCTATAGCGAGGTTGTAGTATCTGAGGACACATGTGCATGTTATTATACCTCATGACAATAGGAGTATAGAAGAAGTGGGATCCATGCAGGTGATCATCACACAAAGGCTCAATCTCCACACATCTTACATCGGAGAGCAGACACACACTAACTACACTCTCCTGCTGACAGCCAAACAGCTCACTTGCTGCGAGTTGCTCGGGTGCTGCGGAGATAGGGACGGACTCTATAATTCCACACAAAACATCAACAGTAAAGCAACTGACTGGAGTGGAAGAAAACAGCTCCAAATTGCAGGTGCTGGAAACTTCCCAAATAAATAAATGTTAGGTGAACTTTGCTTCATACACGGATCTAAAACGGTTCTTTATACAGATTCATTTTGGAGGGTTTATTAAAAACAACTCAATAGAGTTAGATGTTTATTTTAATTTTCATGTATATGATTATTATTATTATTATTATTATTATTATTATTATTATTATTATTATTATTATTATAGAAGCCTTTATTTGTCACATATAGCTTACAGCACCATCAAATTCCTCCTCACATATCCCAACTTTGGAAGTTGGGGTCAGAACACAGGATCAGCAGTGATACAGGGCCCCTGGAGCATGAGGGTTATAAGAGTTGAGGGCCTTGCTCAGGGGCCCAAAAGTGGTAGCTTGGCGGTGCTTAAACGCAACAGCCCAGAGCCTTAACCACTTGAGCTACAACTGCCTAGTAATAATTATTATAATAATAATAATAATAATAATAATAATAATAATAATAATAGTAGTAGTAGTACTATAAATTTGAAACAACAAAATACAGCAAATTCAAACAGATTATAAATGTATATCAACAAATACAACATGTATTATGTATGATCGTTTCTATCATTTCGGTTTCATATGTTCACAAAATTAAAGGCCCACTTCATCTTTTCTTGATCATAAAATATGTCATTCATAAAAATAAACATCATAAATCTGTCATTTCAAAACATATCACAGCATTATCTAAATGTAGATAAAACTCCAAGAAGTAATGGCACTGATTTAACCTTACACATTCTCTGAAAGGTCCATTGCTCTCCAAGGATTCCACATAAAACCAAAAAAGATTCTATTGGTTCTGTGCAAACGCCCAGGGTCATATATAAAACTCTAACAAACCTCTTAAAAAAAGCTTATCTCTCATAAAATGTCTATCATAGAATGTCTATCATAGAATTTCCTGGTATTAAGGATTAGCATAGAAATGATAACATATAGGAAACTGAACATAAATAATGTATAAACCTAAGCTGATGCAGAAAACTGAAAAGTTACCTAGGATTCAACAGTGCTGAGGTATAATGAGAGAAATTAGCCTAATCAACACAGAGAGCTAATACAGGACAAATCTGTGGTTTGGGTGAGTTATAGACGTTATTAGCTAACTTGGTACTTAATGCCTGATCTGAAATAAGTCTAGCTGAATTACAGTGTATAGATACAATGACAGGAAAACAAGAAGACATCCACATCAACGAGACATTAATTGTGACAAATCTTTAATATATAAAAGGTAATAACTGCTCATGTATTTATAAACATACCTATCAATCAATATCGATAAAAAGATGGCAAAAAAGTAAGCTCGTTTACCAATCTACCAACCAATCTCATTATGAAATTTCAAAGCTTTTTCCAAAGTGATAACTCATCGTGTAAACCCACAGAAAGCTGGCGAAGCCAAGAGTTTTTATTTGCCTGTGACAACCATCTGTTTCCTCATAAAACATTCCGTGACAAATTGGAAATGCCCATTCGTGGAGATGACAAGGACGTTGTGCTCTTTCTGACAAGAATGATCTATGAGATCTCCAGATTTTGAGAAGTGCAGCAGACTCGCTGCATTGGTTTTGTGCTAACAATCTGGGACTGTTACATTAGTGTTAGTTCATCAAGTCTGGGAAAGACACTACAGGATCTACATCTGTTTAGTACTCAAATGTTTGTATCTGTATTCAGATTTCAACTAGAAGTAAATATCGCCTTGGAAAATGTTTTCTGTTGCATCCCGCGGGATCCCGGTCCCAATCTCTGCCTCTACTCTTAACAAAGTGCTCTGTAAACTTTCTGGCATGCTTTCTGAAGGAAAAAAAAGAAAAGTAATACTCCTATTGGAATCTGTATTTGTATCTGTTCAATCAGAATATCCCAAGGTCTTGCTTAAAGTGAAGAGTTAATATTAAACAAGCCTCGTCGCTCTTAATGTTCACTACATCAGCCAGTGTAAAATAAGGCTAAAGTGCCCGCTGGCATCCTTGCTATAATGACAGGCCAGTAATGATAAGGGAAGTAATCACAGACAAAAACATCTCAGGATGCAAGACATCATTCAGAGGCAAAGCTTAGAGATTAGAATGATATTTTTGAATAATCAAGACCTTGACTTGCTTGCACTGCTTTACTACCGTATCTGGATAATGAGATGAAGCCAATGTGATCAGATTGTCCGGGGATATATGACTGCTCTTACAGGGGCAATGGCCCAAACGTTGTTTTATTTTTTTGTTCCAAATGCAATTGGCGTCGGATCTTCGGAACGAGCAAGGCTTGTGGTACGATTGATATATTGTTGCATGTGTATTGCCTTTATAGTCCAAATGCTCAAGTGGAGGTTTCAGTGAAGTGGACAGGCTGGAAAAATAGGTCAGAGACAGTTAAGATATATATATATATATACATGCGTGTGTGTGTGTGTGTGTAAAATAGTTTGGAGGATCTGCTCCTCTCGCTCCCTCCCGTCCCTCTGCTGAGTAATAGAGAGAGGTCAAATAAACCTCAGCACCTAGGAAAAAGGCCACCGCATACCGCCTGTAAATATAAGGGTCCACTTGGTCCAGGCAGACAGCTTAGCCACTGGGGCAAAAACTAAATTAAAAGTGTGCCACGGGCTGTACTTGCAGGAGATTATGAGTAGCACTGTCTCGGTGGCTCCCACACACTGGGGGATCTAATACAGCACACTGTTTACCCAGGCTTTGGAGATATTCCTGCAGAATTAAGCCAAGCCTCTCACCTGTCATTCATCCAGCCCCTGCTCTTGGCCGGATGAAACCCTGGTGGTGGGAATGGCATGACTAGTACTCTCCTCAGGACAATACGATCACACTGATGACTTTCTATCACTGTCACTTAATGTGAAAATTCACCCAATGACATGCTGACTTGCATATTGACCATTTTAATATCTACACTCTTGTCCAGGATTTATTGTGTAATTTTCATGGTTATGATGGTTAATGCTTTCCTACATCACCCACAATGCAATTCAACTACATCAAGCTCCATGACGTTTTAGCCCTTACTGCATCTCTACCTAAAGAGCGGTGCTGATGCAGCACTGCTTTAATCCTTAAATCTGTCCGGCTCTCATGCCCTCATTGGTACATTCTGCTTAATCAGATCAGGTTCAGAATCTTTCATGCTAATAACATTTTCACAGATCGCTACGAGCTATGCTGATCGTTTCGTTGTCACTCGCCACAACAGTGTCAGATATCCGAAATGCACTCAGGAGCTTGTTTGTTTGATTCGTCATTAATATGATGCTCATACTTGACAGAAAATATCGAGCTAACAGCAAAACCTGGCCTTTTGAGTCAATTATTTTTTCTTCCTACTAAATGCCGTTGTAAGTGCGCAAGTAACGTCCCGCTGTGACATCAGCGTGGGAGACAACCGCTAACTTCTAATGGGGAATTACAAAAATACTGTAGCAAGGACAAATTAGCACCAGAGTTGCTAAGAACATCACAAATATTTCACATATTTAATGTGTTTCAGGGTGGAATTTTCCTTTAACAAGAATAAGAAATGTGTTAGTATATTGTGCACGTTGTAAGTGTGTGTTTTGTGTCTGTGTGTGTGACTCACCAGCTCATGATAAATGACCACTTGGTGTTGGCATTCTGTTAATATAGTGGGAGGTATGAAAATTGGATGTACCTGTTAATATTGGTTTTGACTAATGATCCCTCCTGTTAGTCATGCACAAAAGGGGACTAATGAGGGTGACGTCTGGTTATTAATGAGGAAATACAATGTTTATCATGCACCATGTTGCCCACAAATGAATGGGTGTGAAATGTGATCTATTTGGATATAATTGAGGCACAGCTATCCTCAGATTGCTTTCTTACAGTTCGAATGAGGAGGGCAGAGAGAGAATGGTACTGATTAACTTCTCTGCAGTATGACAGTCAGGCCATGCCTCTATTTCACTGTTCATTCATCATTTCCTCATCCTCCATGCTTAATGTGATCAACAATCACATTAGATTCAGGGAGCTGATTAAGACACTTGCCACATCTTGTCTGTACGTGTCAGTCCGCTTCTGCTCTTTCCTTGGGATTTCTTTATCACACCAATATATACATTCAAACCACTGGAAATTGAACATAAGATGTAATGGACATACTGTGTAGGGGTCAGTAGAGGCAGATTATGTGTCTTGTCAGTGGAATAGGTTTAGGATAAAAGCATTTCAGTTCTCCAATCCAAAAAATAAAAATTGAATCAGAATGTTTGCTGTTAACAAATGACTTAAGATAGAAGAAGTGCAACAGTTACTTTCACTTTAAATTCCCTTAAACATGGTGGTGGTGGCTCAAGTGGTTTAAGCTCTGGGTTTTTCATCTGAAGATTAGGGTTCGAGCCACAGCACCGTCAAGCTGCCACTGCTGGACAATTGAGCAAGGCCCTTAACTATCTCTGCTCCAGGGGGTGCTGTATCGTAGCTGCCCCTGCGCTCTGACCCCAACTTTCTCAGCTGGGATTTTGACAAGAAAAGAATTCCACTTGGCTGTAATGTATGTGTGGAGATAATAAAGTCTTCTTCTTTTTCTAAATTCAACTTACACTTATGACATCAGCTATACATTATACTGGGGGAACATGGTACATAAGAGATATGCTATGACATGCAGTGTGAGGAAATATCAGCATGAAAACATGAATATTAGTTTTGTGGCAGGTTGACGAGGCCACATCATCGCCCTGATTTAGTCCAGTCTTTTTAAAATGAAGCAAAGTACCACTAACGTGGCCCACATCCAGAGTCTGTGCCATAATATTCCACTATACTAAAATGCAACAACTCTTCAATTGCAAAATATTTTCACTACTCATAATGCACATTAAAAACAGATTGTGCAAACATTTTAAGAATACATAGGAATCAGCATTATTTTATAATATAATTAAGCTAATCAGGATGTTTATACTATACACAGAAGGATTTTTATTCGCATTGTAAGCACTAGCTATGCTGCGAGTTTCACATGAATCTCTGAAGGAAAAGCAATACATTCTTCATCATGCTGCTTCTCTCTTAGGCACAGGCCTAAAATGCTCATTCTCTGACAAGGGGATGAAATTGAAACCCAGTCATCTGTTTAAATATCCCAGTTATTGTCAGATCCTAATGAAAACAATTTTTCAGTGTTAAATCTGAATAGGGAAAATTACATAAAAAAACACATAAACCAAAAGAGGCTGACTGATGAAATGGGAGGAGGACGATGATTGCATGGCTACACCGCGTTCCCCCGGCTGATACCACACTGCCTCTTCATCTGGGAGTATGATTTCTGCTCATTGAAAAAATGAACAATAGAAGTCGGCTCTCCGTGTTCTGCTTGCTTTCTCTCTGATGAATTTACCTAATGACAATGAAATACAGTAAGGCTTCGATTCCACAGAGACCAGCTGCTGCACAGCTTATAGCTCTAAAGTCAACGGGTTTGTTAATTACATAATCTGTCCTTGAGATATATTTCGGTTAACTGGGAAGGGATTCCTCCTGTACATCACTGATTCATCGGAAAAAGAAAAAAAAATACCCTATGCTCTTTGTTTTCTATGATTTGTGTTCCACAATCCACTTTTGTCTGCACTCTCAGAAATATCTTTCATTGTCACTGGTGTTTTACAAAGTTTTCCTTTGTATATTTTTCCTGTAGTAGCATAAAACTAATTAAAGATTAAAAAAAACATGGTGCTGAATGCACAATTATTTATGTTAAATCAGTTATAAAGATGAACTACATTCATACACTATAGGGTCGAATGTTTATGGACACCGGACCATCACACCCAGATGTAGTTCTTCTCCAAATCTTTGGCTTAAACTATTAATATGGACATATTTGTATTTTGTAGCATTATAATTTCCTTTCCTGTACCTCAGAGGTTAAAAAGTTTTTCCAACATGACAATGCCCCTGATCTCCATGAATACATGTTTCGCCATGTTTGGGATGAAAGAACTTGTGAGCCCTGACTCAAACAATCTGAACACCTCACTGATTCTCATGGCTAAATGAGCACAGATCCCAACAGCCACGCTCCAAAAATCCAGTGGAGAACCTTTTCAGAAGAGTGGAGGTTATTATTAAGGGAACTAAATCTGGAATGGCGTGCTCAAAAAGCACATACAGGTGTGATGGTCAGGTGTCCATGAACCATACAGCCATACAGGCTGTTCATCTTCGAGGTGCCCTGTGTGCTTGAACCTCCAAGCAGGTGTGAGCTAGCTAGCTCCGTGTTCGGACAGCTGTCCCTGTCGCCACTTTCACACCATGAAAAGTGTTGTCTCTGAAAATAGTACCACAGCAATGGTAGCCATTAGAGAGCTCCCATCTAGCCTGTCAGCTCCATTTCCCACAGAAAGGGAGAACTTAACCTGACAGACATCATGGTGCACTGACACACACGGACGAGTGCAGTCAATCTGGTGGCTAAATTGTGTGATTTACAAGCCGTGTTCAGATAAAAGGCAATTTACTTGCCAGCAATTTCAGTGGTGGATTTGCCCCATGACATTAAATGCACACATATGGTAAAGTTGCATGTAATAGGATTACTGTGATTAATGCAGCCCGCAAATTGGAACGTAGAAAACGTAGCAATCATGGACGTTACCTTCTTTCACTCCACCAGTCTGGGGATATGGACAGCTGCCAGTCATTGAGAAATGTCTACATATTGAGTGCCAGTGCTTTATAAAATGAGTCTGGTTATTACAACACGTTTCTCATTTCTAAATAACTAAATGATCAATGTGGATGACAATCGTTATTATTTCCTCTGCTGTTACGGCATGTGGAGAAATGGAACAAAATGGAACCATTTGAAGTAAGTGCATAATAAAAACTAACATCAAATATACCGCAAACAGCATCAGAATTCTTCCAATCGAGATGCTTAATGGCGTATCAGGTGATGGAACTGTAAAATGGCAGTGAAGATGATCTACATGTCTGCGATGTCTGTTAATTGGGTGGATGGAGGGTCGAAAGAGTGCAAACAAATACCATTGCCGAGATTTCCTCTGTACTTAAAGAGTAGGACTATATCATCAGTAAAAATGCAGTGCAAATTCAGCATGTGAGAAGGGCAGCAGGCAGCAGTGCTGACTCACAGCTCCAGAACTTTAGCTTTGGGCCTAGGTGTGTCTATATTAGTGATGTAATTAGTGTGCTGTAAACAAATACATACACAGATACAAAGAGGGGACTGAGTGCCAGAAAAGTTCACAGGGGAGAAGAAGAAAAGAAGGAAAGAACGTAGTCTGTGTCAGAATTTTCTCTCTAATGGTTTTATTTCCTAAACTGATCCTAAGTGTGAATGCATGTGCGAACTGGTGTCCAGTCCATGGCGTACTCTCACCTGACTGTCCACACTGACTCTGCATTCCACCGTGACCCTAACCAGGATAAAGCAGTTACTGAAGATGAATGCATTAATAAATATCCATCACTGTACTGTGGCTGTGAAATGAATTAAGAGGATGCGGGCAGTAGAACAATGTGCATTATGAAAAAAAGTCCAAACAAGCTGAGACAATTTGCTTGCACTGAATCCTAATGACCGAACGTAGTCTGAGCTTTTGTCCAAGCAAATCGAGTTACAACGGGACGTGACGCCTTAAACACACCCTGTACAAATCAGAATCTATTATATCCTTCTGAGCCTTTGTGCAAAGCATACTGCTGATGATTAATGAGAAAGCAAGTGAGGGACAATAAATTAAAATTGCCTAACACAATTTTAAACAATATCCTACAATAAAGTGCCCAGCTGCAGCACTTCCAAGAACCCAGGAATAAAGCAAGCTTGTGGTGTTCCCGATAACAACCTATTTCAGCAATTTTATGACACTATAAACCCAGACCTTCAACCAGTGCCTCACATCTCGAGGCCTGATTTCCAATTCTTAACGCTCATTCCGTTCCATTAATCTCTTTATGCAGTTCAACCTTGCAAAACACAAACAACATTCTCAGAGTTAATGTTTTTCATCTGGTGCAATTAAGCATTTATAAAAGACTGCCAAAGCAAACCAGTAAACCATAAAACAGGCAGCGTTCCTTCTGGGTAGAGGGTCAATTTCCGGGGTTATGGGTGAGATTGCATGGCATTGCAGGGTGCAAAGAGATCAGCTACCTTGTCCAACGAGTGCTGGAAGCATGCCTATGAGGATTTTCTGGAAATTTGCAGAGGATCTTAACATCTGTCCACTGGCAGGGGATGATGTCCTCCCAGCCAAGAGCTTCTATCCCTCTTCACTCGTTTTTTTGCCACAGACCATTGCATCAGGACTGCATGGTCTCCAAGCTCTCAGATAATCTTCATAACAGACTGCCCTCCATTGTAAACCTCCAACTCCTTTACCTTCTGCTAAGAGGTCTGTTCTCGGGCTGCTGGAGAGGCATCTCATTATAGCCCTGATACTAGAATGACTAACACTTCCACCAAATGGCACTGCAGACAATCTGGCCTTCGTCCCAAAATTAGACCACAGCACACTTCAATTTTTTTTGTTGTTAATTTGATTGGTCAGAAGATTTTTCGATAACAGCAGCTTTAACTAGTTCCAGCTGCAGGTCACATCACAGATTTACATATAAACGCTCTCGCTCTAATCCAGTGCATACTGTCTACAAAATCTATGTGTAATAATAACCACTTTTAAATAATGTATTATTTAATGTATTATTTAACAAAGAAAAAAAACAGATTACTGCTGACATGGTGCAGTCTTCTGTAAGGACACATCTATTTAACGTTTTCAGAATAACGCTCCAGCATCGATAAGTTTTTCTCTACAGCAGTTCAGGGCTTGCTGGTTTCTCGTTAACATGACAAGCGGTAGTTTTTGATTTATTAACTTCAAGAGAGACAAAGGAAAGAAAAAAGAGGAAAAAAAGACAGGGGCCAGTCAGCGAGAGACGGTGAATAGATGTAAAGTGATAAGAGTGACTAACTTGTCTCATAGACGTTACACAATATTAAATGTAACTATAGACTGATAACAACTGACATCTGGTTTCTTAACAAACATAAAAAATGATAAGTGCTGTCAAATAAAATGTTTCAGGGTCTACAGGACAATAATCTACTTCAGGATGGTATCAGTAACTCAAACATTCGATTCAATGCAATAGTCATCCATGTCTATAGCACCAGCCATATTAGAACTCTTTACATGTTGATTTTGCATCTTTATTCAATTGCTGCTGGTGGTCTAGCGACAGGATCCGAGGCCCGGATTCGATTCCTGGGCAGGGCGCTAACCCAGCCACTGAAGAGTTAAATCTCAGTGCTGGTCCCAAGCCCAGCTTAAATGGGAGGATCGCGTCAGAAAGGGCATCCAACGTAAAAACCTGTGCCAAATTGAAACATGCGGACCAAATGATCTGTTGTAGCGACTCTGAACAGGGAGCAGCCGAAAGAACAACAACAACTCAATAGCTGCTGTTGCTGTTTTTGCACACATTTCAAACTGCTGCTATTACAGAAGTGTAGATGTTCACAAGAACCTTTTTGTTTGTAGTTCTCTTATTTTTGCACATTGTACTGTATAAAATATTATACAAAATGTATACTGGTCAGCACTATTTTGTGTATTTTGTGTTATGTGTCCTGTCCTGTAGTGTTTTGTATTGTCTGTTTGCGCTGTCCTGCACCGTTTGCACTAGGTTGCCCACCATGCACTTTACGTGGCTAGGACAACTTACTTTTAGTCCTTAGCGCTGTGGTGTTTTATGTAGCACCAGTGTCCAGGAGAAACCTGGTTTCATTTATTGTGTGTACTATTACTGTGTACTGCGTCAGCTCCATATGCTTGAAATGGCAAGAAAAGCTTCTTGACTTGACTTGATATGTGACTGCATCACATTGATTGTTTTCCTAAAATAAAATAAAACCGCTTGTTGTGTCTTTACCTGGTGAATAACTGATGGTAGGGAAATGTGAATAAGTGAATACTCGACACTCCATAAGCCTGGGGTCAATGTCTCAATGTCTCACCCTCACAGCTATTGTTCATTATGAGCCAATTATGGACCTGCAAGACCAAGTGTGAAGCCAGCTGCTGCTCTCCAGCATTTCAGTAAAGATATTTCTTGATCACACTACCATTTTATTCAGGCATCCCTGCCATACCCCTATTTTTTGTTACCCCTACACACATCCATGCATGTAACACACCCAACCCGCTGATAGTTTTTTTGATCACAATCATTGCCATATTGATATCAAATGCTTATATTCATGCAGCAGGAAGCTACGATTAACGTGCAACAAACAAGCTATACATCTTTCCAGCATCACTGTTTGTAAACAACAAGCTACCAAACTACTGGCTGGACATGCTAACCTTTCTACAGTAGCAGCAGATAGCATGCAAATTGGCAAACGTTATGCTACATAGACAGGCGCAACCCACAATCATCTTTCCGAGGAAATGTAATCCTTCCCCATAGTCCAGGAATCTCTCTGACTGACAGAAGTTTGGACAGGGAAAGAAAGAAAGTAGGAGAAGAAAGGAAAAAGGAAATAAAGAACGATGACAGATGATGATATCCTTGCTTCACAGTGGCACTTCACTATGCCATTTGATAGAGAGAGAAAATTAGTTATAATTGAAGTGATTAACATCAATGATTAAATGTTCCTATTAATGATGATTCATGTAATTGAATTCACTGGGATGCAATATGATCTGGCTGTAATTTCAAGATGCAAATCAACCTGTTTACGCCCTGCTACAGCACAGCATTAGACTCAAACATATGTCTACGTTGGCCAAATGGCAGCTACTCTATTACTCTATTTATTCCCAGACTGGTCAGTTTAATAGGAACACCTGTACACCTGTTCATTCATGCAATCTTGAACAAAAGAGCCAGTGAAGATCAGTTATGTGGATTCAAATGCCTTGTTGATGACAGAAGACAGAGGGGAATGACCAGGCTGACAGGGTGGCTATAATAACCACTCTTTACAACCATGGTGAGCAGAAAAGCATCTCAGAAAGCACAATATGCTGAACCTTGAGGTGGATGGTCTATAAAAGCTGAAGACCACACTGGATTTCACCTCAATCAGCCAAGAAAAAGAAGTCTGAAGTCACAGTGGGCAGAAGTTCACTGAAACTGGACGGCTGAAAATTGTAAAAAGATGAGACGATGTTTTTCCAATTCTTAACTGTTCAGTTTCAGTGAACCTGTGCCCACCTCAGACTCAAATTCCTTCCAAACCAGTCTGGCAACAAGATCACATTTTTTCCACATTCTGATGGGAATATTAACTGAAGCTCTTGACCAGTATCTACATTATTAAACACTACAGTGCATGAATGAGCAGGGGTAGAGGTGTTCCTATTAAAGTGGCTAGGATGTGCATATCTTAATTTACATAACAGTGTCCATAACAGTCCATAACATAATAATTTCTCTACTATTCTTATCTGACTGGATCAGTAATCTGATCATGACCATGGTAGGATCCTTACTGGATCATGATCTTAACATTTTCATTAAAATAAGAAATTACCTTTTTTTCCCAATTTCTGAAGCCAATTATCATGCAGCATGTGTTAAAGTAGGTGAACCTTAGCACTGAAACCTGTTAAAATCTAAATCTGTATTTGGTCACGTAAGTAACTACATCCTTCTGCTGTTTGTTGGCATTTTCAGTGGAGCTGAATTTGGTTCACTGCTTGTGGTTTTCACACCGGTAATCTGATATGACTGTCTCATTATTTTTAATAATGCATAATAATGATTAAATCATACATGTTAATATTAATAACTGAATAATAAGCCTGGACTTTAAGGGATTCTGTTCATCACATAATTGAATGCTGACCAAATTTCCCCACAACACTGAAGAACTGGAGTGAACACAAGTTTCTATGGCCAAGCAACATAAATTACAAAAGATATGGATCTTTATCTGCAAAGCCAAAGACTTAGTCATGATTAACTGCAGTTTTGGACAGTGTGAGAATGTTGATATCTTCAGCAATAGATTAATTAAAAAAAAAAAAAAAAAAACACCAGCTGACAAATTGAGGCAGATTACAAGGACTATGATCAATTTCTTTAACCTTTTTCATGCAAAAAAATAAACTATATTATATCTGAGTCTTATACAAATATTGTTTTAGAGGATTTAGTGTAGAGGTTTGTAGGAAGTTATAGCATATCATATATATGCAGCATGGAAAATGGGAAAAAATCTATATAGAAACAGATGGATGGATGGATAGATGGATGGATGGATGGATGGATGGATGGATGGATGGATGGATGGATCCACAGAATTGATTGATCCCCAAGGGAAAATTTGGGCAAATGATTTATGCTAAATTACTAGTAATGGTGTGAAGTGCGTTGGAGGTAATGTATACCTTTTCCAAAATGACCTTAGATTGACCGCCAGCAGGATTAAAATGTTGAGAATTCTGGTAATCTTAGTCATTGCCAATCCAGTGTTAGGAGGCTTGGCAAGATAGAAAATCACACAAAACCTCAGGACCGCCTAGAGTGTGATCTCTCTATCCCCTTGACTGAGTTCATCATAATGAGAGAGGATATGTTCTAGCTATAGGCACAATTCCAGGAAAGTAGAATCCCCTCACTGTATTAAATGTTTACTTTAGTTAGATTGTACTTGCAGAGGATACAGAATGACACACCCTGAGGAACCCTGTTTTAGGCTTCAGACCTTGTGCTACCACAACAATAGCGCTGTCCATGTCTATTTCATATGATGAATATACGAGTGTGTGATTACAGCAAAATAAATGTCAGAGCTCCTTCATCCTCATTTCCATCTGCCAAAAGAGGGCATGGGGCTAAAAGTGCTGAGTGACCATGGCAGCGAGCAGCTTGTTCCCAGTGGGAGGTGTCTTTGACCTCTAAAATGTTGCAGGAGTTAAAGGAACAACAAACTGACATGTGGTGATACGTCAGTAGGAGCAACCACTGTGCATGAGGCCACAGGAGATGACCATGATGTTGGACTTGCAACATCTGTTAGGGGCGTAACATATCCGTATCTCTGATTAGATTTAAACCCAAAATGACCCTGGTCTAAATCAGAAAGGGATTGTTTTAGGTATTTAACTTTTATTTTGGAAAGCATGGTCTGTAAATTCTGGTTCTGAGAGCTCCTCAAACTCTGCTACATCACCCAAGTCTGTAATACAGTGGAACTGTATTAATTCTAAATTGATACACTGTAAAAACTGTAATTGAAATTTTGCAAGAAATTTTCATCGGCATAGAAAGCATTTTTAGCATACGAACGACCCGAACCGAACACTAAGTTGCGCGTACGCCTGGGAACTTGTTAGCCTCAGTGGAAAGCCAAGCGAAGCCAGTTTATGAATTTTGGGAATATATTTTCAGTCAGTGAAAGTTGTGTGAAAGAGTCAACCCACGATACCAACGTTGCCTTCGGCATGTGTTCAAAAGCTAGGTGATTTTACGGGCATTTTTTTTACCTGTTCTATTTTTAGCCCAAGCTTGGTGGCACAACTTCCTGTGAGGAGCCTTGACCCTTGGAGTTTGGTCATATTTTTGGGTGGCTGCAACGGATTATCTGTATTTACATTATTTCAATACGAACTGTCTTCCACAACTAATTAAATTCATACACCGAGGTTCCACTGTAGCTTTGTTTGAACAGTTATTGTTTTTGTAACATAACAGTCACTAAACAAGGTATTTCTTTATCTCACAAGTTTCATATCTAAAGTTTACTGAAAATGTTTGTGATCACTTGACAGTACACACCTCCCTTCATCTAGTCTCAGCCTGAAGCTCTGGGGATCAAAAATAGTTTTCACCCCATTAATATCTCTGTATCTGTTCATTACAAATAATGCACTCATTTTAAACAATTCCAGAAATTCATGAGGTCCAAATTTCATGGTGATGTCAATAAAAATCAGGACACATTAGTAGAGACGTGTGCGCTCCTCACCACTTTCCCAACAGGTCCCTCTTGCCCCACACTCACTTGGAACTCTGGTGCACCTCATTTCATAGGTGTTAAACATATCCATCTGTTTTCTCTAGGCAGAAGCAACGTCGCCGTTTGAATCCTGGTAAGCACCTAGATCATCCACAACGGCAGTTGGTCTCCGCCGAGTCGCCCAGGAGAGGGGCAGTACTAATGCCGAAATCCATGGCAGAGACGAATGCCTCAATGTGGCTTCATCCATCTGTTGATACCCCCTACCTGTCCCCTCACAGCAGCTGCTGTCAGCAAGCAAAATGAATGCAGCATTGGGGCCAGGAATAAGGGTGGCCAGCGTGACAGGAAGCCCCAAGCTCAGAGATAACTCCTGCAGGCTCTGGGCTGTAAATTACAGAAGCTACATGTGAAACACAGCTTTGGCTGCAATTTCCCAGCCAGGTACCTGGTATAGTAAATAAAACCACATCTTCTAAATAATGTCATGGAGAGACAGCCATGATCATCTGACTCCTCAGAGACGAGCAAGTCCTTGAGACGTCAAAGTTCACGCATGACGTTGACGAGAAGGTGCTCGCTCGGATGCTTCAAGCTGCCAGCCAGGTATAGCCATTTGTGGCACTTTTGAAAATAAAGCATAGTGCACAATCTTGTCCAAAATTGTATATTTTCGACAAGCTAAAAGAAAAGTCAATAAGATTGGTAGAGTATTTAATAGTAAGAGGCTGGAGAGGAAGACACAGAGGCCCAGATGGACACACAAGACAGTGGCTCTCTGGAGGCAGTCGGTCTCGTCTCCAGCACTCGTCTCTTTTGCCCTCTACCGAAAAGGCCAGTAGACATAACATCAAACTGCCATTTCAGATAAATTCAGCCACGCCTTATCTAGAGTGCTACATACAGGCAATTAAAGTATTCTGGGTAGTGGTGATAGTTAGGACACAGCTTACATTACATCTGCAAATCTTTTCAACAAAGCACAGCTCATCATCCATGCAATGTTATTTGACTACAGTCATTACATTATCTCAAAGTACGTCACCTTGAAACAGCTAAGGAGAAAGAAAATTACAGCAGTGATTTCTGAGATGGAGTTAAAAGATTAGTAAACACACGAATGAAGTAACTCACAAAAAAGAACGATTTCTGAATATCGCAGTGTTGTGAATTCGGCTTCTTAGCACGGAACATGTTTCCCAGTGCAACCAGCACTGACTGTGTTATCGCTTGGTGCTCATGTCATGTGTTTTTGTTTTGGTTTCAGTCCGGTTTCCACCTCTGCCTTATCCACGGGCTTGTAGCCCATGACTCGACGTGTCGACCTTTTCCATGTTCAGTTCTTCATTCGTCTGCCCAGTTCTAGCAAATTGTTTCCATGTCTTGTTGCGAAGTCTTACCATACATTCTTCTACCCTGTTTGTTTGTTTTTTTTTCACTCATGTCTAGTTTTTGACTTTCATGAATTATCCCAACTGCCGCGCACCATGTGCTACAGATATTTAGCATGATTTTTTTCTAATAAACTTGCAGCCAGACGTTTAACATGACTCTTTAAAGACCCGAGAGCAAGCCCGATCTTAATAAGCCAGGAAGTGTATCGGGTGCGAAAGTGAAACAGCAAACAGGAGAAAGACTAATGAAACTAAGTATCTGGTGTATTTGTTTTGATGTAGAAGAAATTAATAAGCATAAAAATAAATTACAACGTAGGGCATTTCAAAAAATGAAAACACCGAAACCAATTACTTCAGAGAGAACAAAAGCCACTGGTGAAGATTTGAAAAGCTGGTAAACAAAAGGGGATAACACGCCTGCAAGCAAGCATACTGTAGACACAATTAAACCCACGCTGGCTACATTTGCATTGTACGACTCACGCTGACACACTGACGGGACACATGGTCCTTTGCTGAATGTAAGCAGTCAAACGGCCACTGTTTACACAGAGTTAGCACCATGGCAATAACCGCATTTGTCATCTTGGCACAAAAAAGCCATTGTTCCCTCTCCACCACCATCAGGTGTTATGAAGGGCTCTAGTTTTAGCATGGAGATAGATGATTACCACCAGAGCAGATGTTCCAGCATGTGTGTGTCTTTCACCTTACTATGAAGCAGCTTCGCGAATACTGCATTGCATTTTACTAAAACAGGTCCGAGCTGATCCGTGAATGTCTGTGAAAGGGAGATCTGCATGGCTGATGGAGTTCAGTGTCTGTGGTGAGGAACATCATATGTTCATTTTGTTTGGCAGCTTAATTGTTCTCCTGGGGTGAACACTGCTGTGTCCAGCCTCTCAACCAAAACACTTTGATTTAAAGATTGTGTCCGGAAGATATGTGACTAAAAGCATACAGATAATCAATTTCATTGAAAAAAGGAATCAATCCAAGCAGAACTAATGCCAAAAAAAAACCAAGAGAACAAATTGTACAGAATGGAATGGAAGGTATGATTTACTGAACAACAATACAGGAACCGATGCTCTACAGACAGAATCATGTGGTACAGTGCATTAAGTGTTCTGACTCCTCACTAAGACAGAACACAAGGTTACTGTTATTGAAAAACCTTAATAAAGTACTTCACATTCACATATGTGGAGCAGTCTGGGAAAGTACCATCAGGAGTTGTTCTGTGAGTGAGTTCTGGAAAACATCCAGAACATTATTTTCTTGCCAGTTATATACTTTGGTGTCATTTTGGTTAAAGTTATTTGTAAACATTTCTTTTTTTTAATTTCCATTTCCTGATAAAAGACATTGATATGGGGAAATTTAGCTAACAGAACATCTTGAATGAACTTGAGATCATTTATCTTCTGGCATGAAGAAGATATTGTGAGAGATTTATCCTGAGAGAGACTCAGATGGATGATGCTGAGACTCTTAAATTTGATAGTAATGTTATTTTTCTCTAAGTAAATTAGGTGAATAATTATGAATAATTTAGTTTATGTCACAATGAACAATAGTGAAAAGATGGCCCCAGGCTGCCAAACATATACATTAACACATATACAATTTTCTTTCCTACATTTAATCAAAGTGGGACTTTGAGTCAGATTCTGTTTCTTTCTAGTGCCACGATAAAGCAGAAATAGAGCAACAGAATATTGAGTTTCATCATTTCACCACTTACCTGTGCACTCAACTCATTCTCAGTGATGAGGAATCTTTACACAACAACCTTTCTAGAACAACATTTTCTGGGAGCAAACCCAAGTTAATAAATGATAACTATCTGCTTGAGGCCGCTCTGTTTTCCATCCATTGTTGATGAACGAACTATCCAGGTATAGCTCACGTGCATAAGGCATTGCCTGAAGTTCTGTAGTACTCATGAAGCACTGTTCATTATAACTATCGCTTGGAATTGCTGCTGTTCGTGTGTGCTGTTGAAATAATAGAAGCTGGTAGTGGCACTATAATTTTACGCTAAAGAGTGGAGGCTGAATTCGATCTCTCACATGGAAATATGACATGCTAGAAATGGCAGAATTAAGGATGAATTAATGAAGGATCTCGCCTAGACACTGTAATCCGAAACATCCTTGGCGGTGTTCATCCGATGCTTGGCAAAGATGGTGAGTTTATTTACTTAAAAAAAACAACTTACCTAGCACACCAAGCCGGTAGTTCAGGGTTATGACAATGACGTTGCCATAACTGGCCAAGATGCTGCCATCAAACATATTTCCTGTGCCTTCCATATAAGATCCGCCATGGATGAAAACCATCACTGGCTTGGGACTTCCACTCTCGCGGATGTCTGGAAGGAGAGTGAAGGAGGAAATAATTAAATGTCAAATTCCAACTGTCAGCTAAAGATGCAATCAGAATTGAGGCTGCCTTTTCCTTTAGGTCCAATTTGCCACTATTTAATGGGCTACGATATATTCAGCTTTAGATATTAGATCCTTCATTTCCTAAGCAACATGTGTCATTCATGTTTCGTGTTATTGTTATTGAAAAATCAAATTGAGGGTGGGTTTTTTTTTGGTCTTTTGCCCATTTTCTCTTATCACTACTGTAAATTTAAATAGCTATTTTTAATTTCTGGATTGATTTCTGCCAGTGGCTTGACCGCTGATATCCTGAGACACATTCCTGAATATCAAATAACATTGAAAATAGTTTGTTGTTTTGAACGACTGTGTATGTGTATGTGTACCATTTCGGCTTATTGTACTCCATTTCACTCCTTTTTTAAAATTATTAATGCATCGCTTGGTGCTTGGGCCTGTGATCTGTTTCAGGCGAACGCTTTCAGTCCACGAGGGAAGCAATTTCAAAATGAGAACGATGTTTGCAATAGCTTTCATCTTGTAAGGAGAAGACAGCTATTACACCACGGGTGCAATGTATCCACATAAATCTCTGATAATTGATAGAAGTTGGGAGTTCAGGGATACCTCTCTGGGAGGTCCCATAACAAAGTGGAGAACAAATGAAAAAAGCAATTATTTTCCCCAAAAAATATTTTCTCTAGGCCTACAGACAAGGGGCTCTGAGTTATTCCCAATTCACAATTACCGTTTCTTCATTCGGAGACGTCTTATTTCTCTTTTGTATGGAGGGTTGTATTTAAGGCGCTCGATTGTTATGATATCTTTCAGAATCTTTTGATTTTTACAATTCCAGTGACAAAAAGGACACAGCACTTTATAAAACAAATAACGTCATGCATACGAATTCAGAAAGCACACAGACTTTATGACTAAGCGAGTTTATATATAACAGTTACAGGGACCTTGGCAAAACTGTGCAGCTTTTTTTTGTCCATTATTTGTGTCCTCACATCTCCTACTCACTTTGATGAATTCAATGAATCACTCAAAAGCAGATGAATCAAGAAAAGTATATAAACTAGCGCGGCAAGGACACGGGAGCTGGACTGAAAATAATGACAGATAGTGATGCATTTAGAAAAGAAAAAAAAAGAAAAGAAGAGAGGGGAAAAACTGTACTGGTCATTTAAATGTGCTTACTGTCCATAATGTACTTTGTGAAAAAAGATACAGGGTGGAAATACGATTTAAAGAGAGAGAGAGAGAGAGAGAGAAAACAAACAAAAAAACAGGTGTTGCATTCATTTGTTTTTCATTTTGTAAGAAAAACAAACCTGTTCTGCTAATACAGATCATTATGTGCTTTAATAGCAGTGGGGTGAGGTTAAAGGAGGATGACACTTTCTAAGAATCGTTTTTATGAAAAGAAAATGAATTCATTTCCAGGTTCAGCTTGTAAAAAACAAAAATATTTTTCCCCCCAATTTTCAATTTGAAACTAAAAACAAATGAAAGCAACATCCAGAAAAGTCTGTGTTCTTTTTGTCAGTCTAGATTCACATCAGTAATTACAATAACAAAATTAAACACAAATGTTTCTTTGAATTTTTGTTTTCTAATGTAAACTTTAGCACCCTTTTACTTCTTTATGAATCAAAAATTAAAGTCATAAAATTCACACCCATTCACACATTATGGACAATTTAGAGATGCCAATCAATTTACAGCGCATGTTCCCAGAGGAAACATCTGAAACATGGGAAGAACATGTAAACTCATGTGCACAGAGGCAGCAACTCGAGAGGCTTGAGGCAAACGTATTAAGCACTAAGCACTAAGATATCTCCATAAATGTGCATTTCAGTCTCGATTCAATTTTTTTTTTTCACTAAATTTCCTAATAGTCTCCTAAAAGATCTTTTGTTTTGTCACAATCACACTACATATTTGCTTATATTCTAAGATTTGCAGCAGAACCAAAATTAGATAACGGTTAGAGATACCTGGATGTTCAAAGCCCAGGTAGAAGAGGCAGGTCCACCTGTTCTAAGCACTGGACTTTTGGTTCTGCAGCATGGAGAACATGGATATTTTTGTAGAAGAAAATGTCTATAAATGGAATGTCTATAATCACTGTGGAATATAATTCCAAAGCCTTATATCTAAAGCTAGATAGAACATAGTTATAGGTGTATTTGTCTTTTTCACTACTCTGTCTTCTTTTAATTCATTCACAATTTCATTTCATTCAGATTTATTTTTTTAAGCGATGCATTAATTGGGATGATTAAAAGCTTGTTTTTGCTCCAGCATAATTCCTTTAAGTGAGATATCCGGGCCGTCCGCATTTTCTCCGAATGTTAGCATCTTCAGGATGCTGGGTTTGAAAAGTCCAGCAGGAGGAAATGATCCAGAGAGCAATGTATGATGAAGTAAATCGATATTATCCACACACACACACACAAGTCCATTCAAGTCCAGCAGATTATGTTTGAGCTACCATTCTGCCTCAACAGAACATGGAAAGCCAGTCCACTGCAAAGAGGAAGCTGGGAATGTTTCTGAGGAACTGAAGTGTGGGTCATCCTGAGGGCAGCCTTTGCTGTTTTCCACCCCAGGCCCAGGAAACATATTGCAGACGTATTCCTCTAAATTCCAGGACTGCATTTGGCTCAGCATATTGTCTCGCAGACTTAAGAGGATTATTTTGTGAGCTCTGAATTTTTGATGGAGTTAATAGTAGATGCTTGGCGGGATTCTCACTGTATATTTGTGCCACTCTAATCTTATGATGTGTGGATCAAAGACGGCTCTTTCCTGGTTTTAGCTGGTGCTAATTGGTGCTTATTTCACTTGATTATACAAAATATGGCCTTGGTTAACTTTGTGGTCCAACATCCAACATTAACAAGGATCTCTCTCTCTTTCTCTATCACTATATATATATATATATATATATATATATATATATATATATATATATATATATATATATATATATATATACACTATATACTATATTGCCAAAAGTATTCGCTCACCTGCCTTGACTCGCATATGAACTTAAGTGACATCCCATTCCTAATCCATAGGGTTCAATATGACGTCGGTCCACCCTTTGCAGCTATAACAGCTTCAACTCTTCTGGGAAGGCTGTCCACAAGGTTTAGGAGTGTGTTTATGGGAATTTTTGACCATTCTTCCAGAAGCGCATTTGTGAGGTCACACACTGATGTTGGACGAGAAGGCCTGGCTCTCAGTCTCCGCTCTAATTCATCCCAAAGGTGTTCTATCGGGTTGAGGTCAGGACTCTGTGCAGGACAGTCAAGTTCCTCCATACCAGACTCTGTCATCCATGTCTTTATGGACCTTGCTTTGGTCACTGGTGCACAGTCATGTTGGAAGAGGAAGGGGCCAGCTCCAAACTGTTCCCACAAAGTTGGGAGCATGGAATTGTCCAAAATGTCTTGGTATGCTGAAGCATTCAGAGTTCCTTTCACTGGAACTAAGGGGCCAAGCCCAGCTCCTGAAAAACAACCCCACACCATAATCCCCCCTCCACCAAACTTAACACTTGGCACAATGCAGTCAGACAAGTACCGTTCTCCTGGCAACCGCCAAACCCAGACTCGTCCATCAGATTGCCAGATGGAGAAGCGCGATTCGTCACTCCAGAGAACGTGTCTCCACTGCTCTAGAGTCCAGTGGCGGCGTGCTTTACACCACTGCATCCGACGCTTTGCATTGCACTTGGTGATGTATGGCTTGGATGCAGCTGCTCGGCCATGGAAACCCATTCCATGAAGCTCTCTGCGCACTGTTCTTGAGCTAATCTGAAGGTCACATGAAGTTTGGAGGTCTGTAGCGATTGACTCTGCAGAAAGTTGGCGACCTCTTCGCACTATGCGCCTCAGCATCCGCTGACCCCGCTCCATCAGTTTACGTGGCCTACCACTTCGTGGCTGAGTTGCTGTCGTTCCCAAACACTTCCACGTTCTTATAATACAGCTGACAGTTGACTGTGGAATATTTAGGAGCGAGGAAATTTCACGACTGGATTTGTTGCACAGGTGGCATCCTATCACAGTTCCACGCTGGAATTCACTGAGCTCCTGAGAGCGACCCATTCTTTCACAAATGTTTGTAAAAACAGTCTGCATGCCTAGGTGCTTGATTTTATACACCTGTGGCCATGGAAGTGATTGGAACACCTGATTCTGATTATTTGGATGGGTGAGAGAATACTTTTGGCAATATAGTGTATATATATATATGCAGTGGTCAGTATCTATCAAAAGTGGTCCAAGGAAGGAACAGCGGTGAACTGGCGACAGGGTCATGGGTGGCCGAGGCTCATTAATGTAGGTGGGGAGCAATTAGAAGGCTGGCCCGCCTGATCTGATCCAACTGTTGTATATATATATATATATATATATATATATATAGAGAGAGAGAGAGAGAGAGAGAGAGACAGACAGACAGAGAGAGAGAGAGATCTAAGACTAAACGTCAGTTGTTATTTAAGTAAGTAAAAGTAAGAAAAGTGTATAATATCTGACATAGAGCAGCTTTCTGTAAAGAGATGTTTATATATCATCTTTATGAGCATCTTGTCAGACAGAGCTTTGTAAAATTCAGTACATTTTCCGACACGGAACAGTTTTCAGGACAGTTTAAAGCTTTCTGGTTTCTCGTTATCATGACAAGCTGTGTTTATGTCTCAGAGAAAGTAAGATGGTGAGGTGAGGACTGTTCAGCTGTTACAATGTAAAGGAAAACACATTCTGATTTCTCTACTGATGTCACTGTGAACAATGAAAAAGGGCGATGTTCAGTAATAAATAAAAAATTGACTTTGGGGGTATCATGTGACCCCATCAATTGATATACATATATTTTTTTGATAGAGCAGCTTGGACCAAAAGTGTTCATTTTGTGCATATACCCTAAGAAAAGTGATTTAAAATGGGCAAAAGATCTTAGCTGTTAATGTTGTAAATGTCTATCCATTTAGTATTATTATAAAATCCAGGAACATGTTGCGTAGGAAATGTAAAGAATTTTCAGCAACCCCATTGATGCTGTGTTGTCTAACATTTGATTGGATCTCAAAACACAAAAAGGTTAAAAAAATCATGCAAAAAAAGGTGTCAAGATTTTGTATTATGGTTATTAGTTTTCATTTTTTCTTTTTTTTTTCAGTGGGATGCAACATGAAAAAATGAAAAGAAAATTAAAAAAATAAAAAAAGAAAGAAAATTCAAGCCAAAACCTATGGAAGGTTAACAATTACATGTCTGGAATGACGAGAGACATGTGACATACTCGTAGAACATCAAGCAAAAAAGACAAAACACATCCAGCAAAAACACTAGGAAGTAAAAAAAAAACAAAAAACATCTCCACTCGCGAAAAAGGACAAGAAATTTAAAAAGAAGAAAAAAATTGGAGGGTTTCCTTGTCATGCATATCAGTTTGGCGTCAAAAAAATACCTTCATCCTCTGCACCGTCATTATCACCTAAATCATCATTCTGTTTCTTTGTAAGAGGACCTAGGATCAAAAACGGAGAAGATGGAGGAAACAGAGAATACAAGAACAACACAAGCCTTAAAAAGGCGTCTCAGAGATACAACCAGCTTGCATCGATATCCTTCATTACATTACAGAGCAAGAAAAAAAGTTGTATTGACGATCTAAGCAATCAAATGTTCAAACATTTCTGTAGACAAGAGTCAAACAGTCAATAAAACAAATAAAAAAGAAAAGCAAACTACTGGATCAGAGAATCCAGTGTTAAAAAAAATTCAAAAACATTTTCCTTTATGGATTAATTATTAGTCATTTAGTTTAAAACTCTGAGTTTTTTTAGGTACAAAAAAATACCATCAGTGGAAAATAAACAAACATTATTTTTTATCTGAAGCATGAAAATAATTCCCTTTCAGTATGAGGTAGTAATGGGGGAGCAAATATTATATACTCCTGTGATTTATTATTTCAGAAAAGTAAAAGCTGAGTGAAAAAATGTTTCCCTCTTGAATATTCAGCGCTGAATAAACCTCACAGATGATCTTCTTTTGTTATTTAATATAGTTAATTTTACTATCTGAAAACAAGTGAAGCCTAAAAGATTTAACCGAAGGCTTCAATTTCATCGAAAAGGCATAAACAGGTAAAAAAAAAAAGAAGAAGAAGAAATGAAAGCAGCAAATTCAGGAAATGTCTCCAAACATATGGAGAGAGTTATAACTGAGCATGGACTCAGCGTTCACTTTTCTGCTACGTACTCACACAGATGGCTGTCAGAGGCTCTGCACACCAACATTCATCACTCACACACACTCATGATTTACACCACGGACATCATGACAGCACTCACTCATACATAGACATGCTTATACACACACACACACACACACACACACAGACATACACACACACTCGGACAGATAGAAAAGCAAGTGATATTTAAAGAAAAACAAAAAGATCATGCACATGCTGAGCACATGCAAGCAACTGGTCATGTTTAAAGAATGAAAGCTCAAGGAAATGATCATGTGTCCACTTCATCACACTGAGCCACTGCTGTGGATCCATGCGCTCCAATAAACAGGAGGGCGAGAGGGCAGTGCCGTGCACTGTCCACGTCCATTTCTTTTGATGAAACTTAGTCTTTCTGATTTTTTTTTTTAGTAGATGAATTCAGACTGTGGAGAAACAGCAGGTGTTATGAAGAAGGAGAAAATCAATGTTCATGACATAAGTTTGGTCTCTCCTACAGCCCTGGGAAAGACATTGCCCTGAAACAGAAAGTTATGAACGTAAAAATATGACTTCAGGTTATGTTAAAGGACATACTGTGACAAAATAACACTGAGTCATAAAGTCGTCCAGCAATCCACCATACAGTCGTAAAGCGAATTGGATTACACTTCAATAATACACCTCTACATGGCTAAAACAAGCTAGTTAGTAATTCTGCATGTCTTCATCCTGCAATGAAGTACTTTTTAGAAACCCTTTCAAATAAGGAAAGACTTGGTGGTTGGGTTATACTGAACAATACTAAAGATTAACCCAGAGGTACGTTCATGCTTGTATGTGTCACTTGCTGTTGGTCACTTCTCTAGTTCCTCAGGAGCTCTTGGTTGCTGTTGCAGAAAGGACATTATTTACATTTACATTATATAGTGTCCCGTGTCACCCAAATGAGGATGAGGTTCTGAGCCTGGTTCCTCTCAAGGTTTCTTTCTCAGATCATCTCAGGGAGTTTTTCCTCACCACAGGCTTCTAATTAGGGATAAAATAGTAACTTAAAACTTATAATAGTAACAAATAAACTGCATTGAAAACTTCTGAGCATACCGTGTCATCAGTGGAACTTTTTGCTGTTCATTCAAAACCACCTGAAATGTGAACACTTGTCATGGAAAAGAAAGAGTGAGAATCATCGTTTCAGGTTGCTGCACAGTTATCATGCCAGTACCACCTTGGCTAACAGGGGAGGCGGCTAGTTATAGCAGTTTTGTCATTATCTCACTGATTTCCCTCGACTGATTGAATATGAAAAGAGAAATAGATAAATAAATAATAATGACCACCTTCTTACATGCTTACTTTAACTGCTGAATAAGGTTATGAACTAGATGAATTGAGCTAAAGTTGTTGAAGCTAGCTAAAGGCTGTGCAACAAGCTACATTAACTATTACAACCATGAAATGGTCAGATAATGTTAATCATCTCCTAATAAGAAAATGTCAGTAGAATAGACTAACCCATTTCAGCTGTTTTAATGTATCAGTTTATTTACGGACTTTCTCATGTTTTATATTCATCTAATTTTGCACAAGAAATATTCAGACAATGTTGATGTAAGTATTATATAATTGTCTCATAATCATCTTAATATGCTATTATGTTGTGATGTAGTCTCCAGGACCCCTGAACTCACCTACACACGTATCAGTGTTTCAGGAATGTAGAAATGTTTTGACTGGGAAGATGATTAAATGCACTTTACTGAACTCTTATGGTTTATACATATTCATTTGTGGGTTCTAGATCGTACTTATACTTTATCGTAATGCAAACTATATGATATTTTATAATTGGCTTACAAAACAAACAAACAAACAAAAAAGTATCCGGCTTTCGTTTTAGAAATCTGGTTGCTTTAATACAGTGACTGCTCCGGGTCTTGTGGGTGTGCACTGTCCACGCTCGGTTCTCCTTCTAGGATTTTCTCTATACTCTCACCAAACCCATCTGCTTGTTCCTTTAAAGCTTTAGTTTTCCTCATAATATTTTACATTTACAAGGTTACACTGTTTCCCCTTCCATTTAGTATGTTGAACAATAAACAATAAAATTTGAGGAAATCTCAATTCCACTGTCACTTGTTGAAGTATTGATTTTGATGTTTGTCTCCATGTCTCCTGTGGTGAAGAGGAGTAAGACTTCCTGCACACATTCCAATGGTTTCTCAAGCTTTCTTCAGATATTAAACTGTTCTAACATTACAAAGTTAGAACAAGACCAGTGTCCCATTTCTGGGACACTGGGATTGAGCCAGATGTGATGCCTCACACACTCATAACCAGGGGTAATTTGGAGCATCCACTTCACCTACTGGAATGGTGTTGGGTGTTGGGATGAAAGCAGAGCATAGTGATAGCAACCTGAGCTCAGGATGAAACTAGGATCCTGGAGCTACCTATCTTCTATCGTAGTCTACATCTAAGTTTCCCACATGACACGTCTTCAGGACCGTAACAGAGGTGGCTACTACACTAGCTAGGCTCATTGCAATGGAATTAAACAGAACAAGCATTTTTTTTAATCATTTACTCTATAAATGTATTTTGAATTTTACTCTAACATAGCAAAGAACAGCAGCTGGAATGTAGCCAATTTAAATAAACAGCAAATTCTTTCCAAGATCACTCTGATAACACAGACAGGAGTAGAATAAAGAAGCCAAGACAATACCATCAATTGTAATGAAAATGACCTCAATATTCCTGCTTGCTAACCTCTGTTACTCTGTAGCATATAACAAAAGGAGATTTTTATCTATACCTAATTGGTTTGAGAGCTGGCTTCATTATCTTGGGTTCAAAAATCATGCCAAGGCCGGTGTCCATGCCAGTTGATTTGAAGGGGAGGATAAAACAAAGGTGGAAGGCTGAAACCAGCAATAGCTATCTTATCATTTAGGTGTGATCGGCATCGGGCGAGTTTGAGAAGACTATAATGCAAAAGGAGCCAATCATGTATGAGTATGAACAAATATCTTAAAAATGTTCAGGCCAAAGTTTCTTTGTGGCCAATAAGCAGGCATTTTATTCAGCAATAACTTATAGGCATGATGTGGACAGGTATGCTAATATGACCAATTGGAATTTAGGTGGTCAAACTTGCCCCACACCATTACACAACCACCACCAGCCAGCTGCACTGGGGCAGGGCAGGATGAATACATGGTTTTATCTGATTGTCTGAAAATATCAGCGAGAATCAAGGGGAGGGTGTACAGGACAGTGGTGAGACCGGCTGTATGGTTTAGAGACAGTGTCACTGAGGAAGAGACAGGAGTCAGAGCTGGAGGTAGCAGAGCTGAAGATGTTGAGGTTCTCTTTGGGAGTGTCACGGTTGGACAGGATTAGGAACGAGGACATCAGAGGGACGACTCATGTTGGACATTTGGGGGACAAAGTTAGGGAGGACAGATTAAGATGGTTTGGACATGTCCAGAGGAGGGAGAGTGAGTATATTGGTAGGAGAATGTTGGACATGGAGCTGCCAGGCAGGAGGCAAAGAGGAAGGCCAAAGAGGAGGAATATGGATGTAATAAATGAGGATATGAAGCTAGTGGGTGTAAGTGTTGAGGATGCAGAAGATAGGGATAGATGGAGAGAGATGATTCACTGTGGAGACCCCTGAAGGGAAAAGCCCAAAGAAGAAGAAGATCTGCTTGTCTGAAGTGCAACCCTGGCAGTTTGGGGATTTTTCACACAAGTCAGTGTTTTGCCATTATTAGTTACTTGCTTCTGATGCACATACACACTGTAGTCTTTATTCTGATGTAAAGGCAGTGAAACTCTGCCTCATCTTCTTTTGCTTGTGGACTATCCACTTCAAAGTTGAACACTTTGTATGCTTGTACACTAATGCACAGAAGTGATATAAAGAGCTGTTACACAATTAGCTGAAGTCTTTGTGTCAAACTATTCTGACCTTCTGACGCTTTTACCAGCTGGAACTCACAATAGTGTGTGAAAATGTTTCAGACTGCATTGTGTGAGATTCCCACTGTCTGAAATGAGCTGGTGTAGCTAATATGCTGCCTGCCAAGATTTATACCTTGAATATGCAGTTAAGTACATGAAATGAGAAAAATATAGCTCTGTTTGACAAGAAAAATACCATTAATGTATGAAGTGCATGAATTCAGCATGAGATTTTCAGTAGTTACATTATTGTGCTAGGTGTTAAGAGACAGTCCTGAAATAACTGAGCACAAGGTTTGAATATATCCTGCAGGGGAGATCAGTTCTTTTCAATGCAGTGGACTAGAGTCCCCAGTCCAGCTACTGGCATGATTTTGGGGTCAGCTCAGTAGTCAAACAGTGGTAGATCCATTGCCTGAATAAACAGATAATTTCATTCATTTATTCATTCAGCTGCTTTTCATCCTGGTCATTGTGATTTCACAATCAATTCTGGGAATATTGGATGCAAGGGAGCAGAATTCACCATGGATTGGACACGAGTGCATTGCAGGGGGTCATAACGATGCTAGTCAGACTCTAATAATATCTTTTACAAGCAATGCAAGAGCAGAACACAATACTGATGACTTTTGATTAAGATGCAAACACACTCCATTTTAATCTTTCTTGAAGAAGGATAATGAGCATGCACTGATTCAGATACATAGTCTGTATTAATATAAGTAGGTTGTCGTATGTTATTACCTTACATTAGCTATCACCTCTTGTAGGTTTCCAGGCAACTAAAAAATGGGACTGGGTCGTACACTGAAGCATTTACTGACCCACAGATAGATTTAAGGTTGTTAAGGATGTGCAAACTTTTGCATGAAACTCTATATGGGAGTATTATTAAACTGAGTTATCTCTATCCCAATTAATGTAGTATATTACCAGCAATGAAACAAAGCCCTGTGGATTAATCCTTGGCTCCCGGTTACTACTCACACTGTTCTACTGTCCCACAGTATAAACAGCTTACTGCATCATGCCCAGTGTATTACAGAGTCAGAGACAAGTGCCTCATTTCAAATAGATCAGATGGATGAGTCTAGGTGGCGGTCACTAGAGAAGAGCCCTCCATCACCCTGTCCAAGTGGCCTAGGGGTGGAGGAAAGTGAAGGGCATTAATCCCAGAGGAGAGGGACACTACCTAGCCACCTGTCCACTTTCTCTTAACGCCACATCATTAACCCCCCCTAGGCTCAGTCCCCCCTGACCTCAGAGATTGGGTTCACTGACTTTCGCTTTCTCCTGAAGAACCACAGACTTTATTTTAAAGCCACAGAAAGACAGAACTACACACCTCATCTCTTTGTCATGTCACAGAGCAGCAGATTGATTTATCATTTGTGCTCCTCAGCGGCACTCGAATATTCCTCCTTGTGCCGCCATTGATCGGAATTCACCTCTGGCTGATAAATGGCTACTTCATGCCTGACGCATCTCTAATGCAGCATGCAGGTGAAGTCCGCTGCGCCGCACTCACACGAAACCTGCCGCCGAAGCCAGATGGAGCAATTAATGTTTCGAGGCAGATCGATTTCAGATAGAGCCTATTGACATCCCTGGCCATTCATCAGAGAGCTCAAGTTCCAGCACGCTGAACATCAGCAGAGCAAATCACAGAGTGAAATGGTGAGCAGGAGTAGCCACAAATTTGAGGTAATGACTAACATCTTCAGACCATAACGGAGTAATGGAATTTAATGCAAATTAGTATTTCAGTGAAACATTTTGCAAACAATGATGTTTAGGAGAGTGGGTAGTGTTTCCTCCTCACATCTCCAGGGTTTGGAGATTGATGCTAAGCTCTGGTTACTGTCTCAGTGTCTCAGGATTCTTGGGTTTCCTCCCAAAAACGTTTAATAGCTGGATTGGCTATGTTAATTTGCCCTTAGGTGCATCCACTGCAACCCTGATGTATAAAAAAATGATTAAACATGTTGTGGAGAGCAATATATGAAGCATGAGAAGGAACTGTTCGTGGGCTCTTTGTGGGCTTAATCAGCCTAAACATAGCGTTCAATAAACACCAATCAGGTACTCGGCCTTAGCTGAGGCACAATATATGTGTTTCCCTCCCAGCACGTTAAAATCCATGAGCTAATCTATTCCACAAAGGAGCAGTCCATCTTCTAAACAGCAGGTAACACCTGGACGAGAGTCAATATTTCTTCAAGCGCACAACACTGAACACAGGCGATGCCATTATGTTCCTGCTGCAGCTTAGACGGAGTCTAATGAGTGCACAGAGCAAGAGGAAGCTTTCTTGAGAAGGCCATGACTCATCAGTGGCATCCAGTGAAGAGCTGACCATGAAAACACCACAGCTCCTTAACGAGCAGTGGAAACACAAGCTCAGGTAAGGCATTAGGAAAGCGGACTGTTCTTCACTGTTGCAAATTTAAGGACACTTTTACACCTATTAGTCTGTTTGCACAGACCGTATCAGAGCAAAATTGGTACGTTTGGTTTGTTTTCTGTTTGGTCTCCACAGTGCACATCATTACACCAACCAAATAGTTAAAAAAAAAACTGGTTGATGTGCATGTAGGGCTAAAAACATACTTTTATAACTCATTCATTGGTCAGAACACAGTCTGTGCGGCTGGAGGAAACCCTGAGGCACGTGGAGATGAAGTAAGCTCCATGTACACAGGGTGGATGCAGGAATCAGACCTCCAACCCCGGAGGTGCGAGGTGAACATGTTAATCACTAAGCCACCCTGACCCCCTCAGCAAGAAAATGCTAATTCATATTACCATGATGCTATGATTTTCTCTTGTTGTTCATTGGTCACGTTTGTGGTGTTACAACTACAAAATATGGCGTCTGCAACCCAAATTACAGTGCAGTGTGTCTTCAGTTTCTGAGTGGAATTCGAGCTCAGACAGACGCATACGAAATTGCTCAGACGCATCCTAAATAATCATCTATTCACGTGGACAGCCGTGAAGTTAACAGCCGTCCACTCTCTTGCAAAAACACAGAGAAGAAGCAGAAAGAGGACACAGCCTCCCTCGAGCCACACGTCTAAATGAGTGCATGAACATACGGATGGCATGTTCTCCGTTTCCTGCCTGGGCTTAATCTCAAACCTCAACACACTGCAAAAATGAGCCCTAGGCAAGCACATGAGCAAGGTGGAGCTGAGATGCTGTGTATATGATGCTGTGAGGGAGATGAACACAGCAGCCCAGAGAGGGGGGGTATTAGAAAGAGAGATTGAGAGAAAGGGGAATCAGAGGGTGGGGGTATCAGTGAGAGAGAGAGAGAGAGAGAGAGAGAGACAGAGAGAGAGAGACAGAGAGAGACAAAGAGAGAGAGAGGGATATCAGAGGGGGGGGTATCAGAGAGAGAGAGAGAGAGAGAGAGAGAGAGTGACAGAGAGAGAGAGGGATATCAGAGAGATAGAGAGAGTGGGGGGTATCAGAGAGAGAGACAGAGACAGAGACAGAGAGAGAGAGAGAGTGACAGAGAGAGAGAGGGATATCAGAGAGATAGAGAGAGTGGGGGGTATCAGAGAGAGAGAGAGAGAGACAGAGACAGAGAGAGAGAGAGAGAGTGACAGAGAGAGAGAGGGATATCAGAAAGATAGAGAGAGTGGGGGGTATCAGAGAGAGAGAGAGACAGAGAGAGAGAGAGAGAGAGAGATAAATAGGTATCAGAGAGAGAGAGAGAGACAGAGACAGAGAGAGAGAGAGAGAGAGTGACAGAGAGAGAGAGGGATATCAGAGAGATAGAGAGAGTGGGGGGTATCAGAGAGAGAGTGAGACAGAGAGAGAGAGAGAGAGAGAGAGAGAGAGAGAGAGAGTGACAGAGAGAGAGAGGGATATCAGAGAGATAGAGAGAGTGGGGGGTATCAGAGAGAGAGAGAGACAGAGACAGAGAGAGAGAGAGAGAGTGACAGAGAGAGAGAGGGATATCAGAGAGATAGAGAGAGTGGGGGGTATCAGAGAGAGAGTGAGACAGAGAGAGAGAGAGAGAGAGAGAGAAATAGGTATCAGAGAGAGTAAGAATATTGCCAATACAAATGCAGCATTTACCACGCAGTGTTTTTTCTTCTTCACTTTTTCTACCATTCATTTTTGACAGCGTCTATTGCATCAGGTGTTTATAAAGAAAAGGGATCCTCCTTGAGGAGTTAATTGTTATTTCCTGCAGGCATTGTCAAAAAAAAGGCAGCCATGTCAAGCAGGCATCAGCTGTTCTTCATACACAATTGTTTTACATGACAGAATCATGTTGACAATCTTTTCACCTCCCCTCCTTCTCCATCTGATAAAAATCTGCCATCAAAAGATCGCTCCTTCTCTGCTAACAATCCATAAAGCATTGTGCTCTAGAGACGTAAAAGGGAAGTGAGGCCTGTGGATCAACCCCTCATAAATATTTGATCCGGCCCCAAACGGCTGACATTCAGTGGCGATGGGGAGGAAAGGGTACCCGGACCCCACAAAGTAAGATCTAAAACCGCTGTTTGAAATATCAATAGCTGGAGCCACCAGCATCAGGTTATTTTCCTGGAGAGCCCCTGTGGAGAAGGGAATGGAAAAACGCAGTGACCAAAATGTCACGGCAGCTTCAGATTGTGCTCTGCTCATTAGAGAGAGAGTGTGACAGGGCTTAAAGTCAGGTAAGATTTGTGAGGAGGAGGAGGAGGAGGGGGAAATTTCATTAAGAACTGTCAGCCATAACCACATAACCACCGACATGGAGAGATTACAAAGCTCATAATGAGCATGCTTTCTGGGAAAAAAAGACCGGTCCACTGGTGACATGAAAGAATCATCCAAGGCCTCATCTTTTATACAGTTTTACCTTTCTTGTTATTTTTTTAGACATTAATTTGTCTGAACTGGACGGTACTCTTAAGCAAACCTTTTACTTCAAACCTCAAGTCTCTCAAACTGGACTAACTGCAATGCCGAAGCTTTTTACATGGACTGAAGCCAAATGTATACAAACATTTCTGAATACAGTGTTTTCTATTTTAGGCTAGCCTCCTGGTGGTCCAGTGACAGGCTCCCTCACTCTCATTGCCATGGCCTGGGTTCAATTCCCGGGCAGGGCGCTAACCCAGCCACTGAAGAGGTAACTCTCAGAGCCGGTCCCAAGCCCGGATTGCATCCGGTGTAAAACATTGGACCAAATGATCCGCTGGGGAGACCCTGAGCAGGGAGCAGCCAAAAGAACAACAAGATCTATGTGAAAATGGGACTTATGGTTCCTGAAAACAAAGTTTTTCAAAAACCTGTCATTGTTTTCATGAAGTCAAAAGAAAACGTACGCTTGAGATCACACTGTATTAACCTGCACATAACCCTTGTGGTTTTCTTTGTGTTATGAATGTTCTAGCTGCTAACCAGCTTGTTAGTTGTTAGTCAGTGGTCTGAATTTTCTCCATATTTCATAACGTTTTGCTTTGTTTTATTTTTTTTCAAGCCATATGTGGAGGCACCAAAATATGATGCTCACAGAAACCACTGCTCTTATTATTGCTCTTGACATAACAGTTTATGACATACTCTCACCGGGTTGGCGTGATCATGTGAGCGTTTTTCTAATTGTGTTTCCGTGTGGGAGGAGATATTTTCAGAACGCTATGGACAGGAGCAGTTTGAAAATAATATTGTTATGCTGTCGAAGTGGACGAGGCAGAATTTCGTCCATACTTAAAGTGGATCTGATGTCCTTTTGGTCGTGTGCTGTTATGCAGCTGTTAAGTGATGTCATTGCCATTAAGTCAAATTAAGTGACCTATAAAGACCAAATTAAAAAAAAGAGGTAGAGAGAGAGAGAGAGAGAGAGACTCACAAAGTGAAGGCTGCTTTTTATGCTGCACTGAAAGACAGACTATTATATTTTTTACTAATTCTCCTGTGCGCTATACCGAAGAACGCATTTTCACATGCGACCCACTTTTTATTTAAAGCCCTGTATCAAATTTTGTTCTGAGAAAAAGCTTTGACTTTCCACTGATGATCATAGTCTTTTCTAGGCAAATTATGGGTTGTTATGTGAAACGTCATTGTGAAAGGCCACATTGTCCCGCTGTTAGCTATCAGCATGATCCATAACGGATGGCTTTTGTGGCTACGCTGACATTAACTGTGACAAAAAAACATGGCAGGCAAATAAGACTTAATAATCTTACAGTCAGTAACCATAGCATGCATAGTAATCTCATAAAAAGACTGCCTTCAAGTGTCTGCGATGAAGAACATCTTTCAGAGGCTTGTGATAGCTATACAGATTAAACAAGGCACTTTTTTAAGTGTTAACCCAACGATGTAAGCTAATATTAGTATGTGACAGCAGTATCAGAGACGGTCATCTTGTGATTTCCTTTCCCCCTGGATTTTTACGCCCACACTTCTCATCCTGACAGAGCAGCTTCACAGGGACTGTAGCGTAGCTCTGCAGGTGCTGATACCGGCCTCAAAGCAAGGAGCATACAGGTGATAAAGAAAGAACAGAAAACAGACAGAATGGACAAGGAATGGAGTACAGAAGGGTCTATTTCTGTGCCACTGGAACCCTAATTTTGTGGCATAGAACCAGTGTGATGCCAGACTGGGTTGTTGCATTCCAGTCCACACCAAATTTGTGGTCAGAAATCTTTGATGATTACGTTTAAAATCCATCATCAGTGCTATTTTCAAACCAGCTCTGGTCCAAATTTGACCTCGGCGGTACGCAAAATGTTTTTTTTTTCTTCCTCAGCAAAATCATTACAGTTCTGCTCGTTTTAAACTTAATTACAGTGCTGTGTTACAGCCATTGCCTAGTTTATAAATCTCAACCCACTTATGTCTCATTTCATTTGTATATTCTTTAATCTTCCCATTCGGTGTCACATCATATTTATAACTCGGTGAAACAAGTCATGAATTACTGCTGTAGAGTTTCATTAAAATTTTACTTAACAGTGAAATATAAACGCAAACATGTTTCAGTTCCATTACAGTTGTTTATAAGAATTTCTAGCGTTCCAATCATTTTACATATATATATATATATATATATATTTACATATATTCAGTGTGAGACTGAGCTAAGACATCTTTCATAAACTGTTTATTTTCATAATCTATCTATAGCAAGGGTGCCAATAATTATGAATAATTATTTCTATACATTGCGAGGCAGTTAGAAGTTAGTGATGTTATGTCATTATGTAACACTCAAACCCTGCCTTCAAAACATGTTTGGACACACCGCTGACCCAAACGTAAGACCTCAATCTTGCTTCATCCGAGGTAAAAGCCAGGCTCTACTGATTAAAACCATCCTGGATTCATGAAGATGCTTAGCTCCAGTCGGTGCTGAGCTCCTAACATGGCTGCCTGGGTGGAGGAGGAAGGCAGGAGCATTCAAAATGACTCTAGCATCAGCAGGACAGCAAACAGTCTAATTTGCCACCATATTACATTTCCTCATCATTTCAATTTCAAAGTGATCCGCATTACCAAGCGGCAGGGATGAAAGGGGTGGAAAAGAGAGAGAGAGAGAGAGGAGGGGGCGTTGAAGTTCAGTCCCAGTGCCTATGAGTCCCATCATAGACATCCTCAGAGCTCGGGTTACTTGTAGGCAGAATTATCCAGTGTCTCTGACCATAGAACAATCTCAAACACTGCCTGCTTCCCCTCATGTGTGTATCCTGAGATGTCTTTCATATAGGGCAACAAACTACAAAATTATGTTTTTAATCAATATTTCACGACTAAATATTTCATCTGATCTTCTACACTTTGCAGCTGTTTTCACAGCACAAGGAAAATTCCAGCCACTCGATACGTTCACTGGAAAACACTCCATGTTTTTCTCCACCTCGGGTTTGATCTTGTAAGTAAATCATCCACCTCCTCTTTATTTACAGTACTGACACTACCAAGAACGCTGATGTCTACACTCAGTGACCCAGTTACGCTCAGTTATTTACAATACAGAGTCATAGACAGAGAACTGTATATGGAACTGTCTTGAGGGTTGAGGGTTGTCCCAGTTCAGACTTCTTTTTACAAAATAAATAAATAAATAAATCTATATATATTGCCATGCATTATTATTATTATTATTATTATTATTATTATTATTATTATTATTATTATTATTATTATTATTATTATAAGCCTTAAAGAGAGCCACATTTCCACACAACCAGAATATATAAAAAGCAAGCAAAGGTTAAAACTAAAAAAAATAATAATAATTTTTTCTTTATGCCAAAGAAGCAAATGCATTAACATAGCAATGCAAAAACATCTACAGTGTGTGTTATTTAAATGACCGCTGGATTAAAGCAGATTTCTGAGTCAAGTTCCGGCTTTTCAAAATATATGTCTTCTGAATTGCACGCTGGGAATAAAATGTTGATGTGCTCGTGTCATTATTCTGACTTGATGTCTTGATATTTTGATTTTTGTGTCATGCATTATTTCAAAATATGATGTAATTAATATTCATTGGTCTTATTAAAAACATGTGGCGTTGAGTCTAAATAATAAGATACGATGCCAGAATCTGAGATAATAAAAGTCGAAACAAAATCATAATATCATACCAGACGTGATATCACTGAACACTGAAAGCACCTTTTTTCACAACTTTTGCTTCAGAGCTTTCATAAATGTTCATTTTGGTTTCTATTTAACATTTAACTCTCACTCCATCACTCTTTGGCCTTTTTGATGCGCTCTCAAACAACTAAGCTGTAAAGAGCTGCAGATGAAATACAGCTAAAATAACAAACACCACTGAAAAGAGTTCTGACCTTCTACATTTGACTAAATGCCAAATGCTTCATTTTTAATCACATCACTCTGCTTATGCATCTACTCGTGCTTCTATATATCACTTATCCTGCGTGCGGCTTTAAACTAGCCTGACAGTAAATCAGCTCACGTGGCGATTTCTGTGTCAGGAAGAGAAAACATGAACACCACATGTTTCATGCTTTATAGACTTTACGTGGTTCAGCAAAAACAAATCGACCCAGCCATAAAAAAAAAAGATCAATGAGTACATCTTCAGATCATTCAATTAATTCAGCACCCAAGCCTTTGCTAATTGATCTCTCCTCCTGCAGTGTTAATGAGAAGCTCTGTACGCTGCGCACACCGGACATCACTGTTCATTTGCTGATTCTGTTAACATGCAAAGTGACAGAGAATTTACAAATCAGCTGAATCCTGCCAAAAACTGGCTGCGGGAAATCTGACGGACACTCGATAAATAAAACAGCACTGTCCAGCTATGACCATGACCATGAACGTTATATGTGCTGAGGATGAGGATGACGATGAGGATGGGTCTCTATAATATTAAATATAACAGCTAATACTAAGAACACTGGATCCATACATCTAAAATCTAGCACAGATCTTACTGGTAATTTTTTGAACTGAGAATGAAACGGTTCTAAAAAGAACCTAATATCACTGATCAGTCCAGGACATATATGACTGGTTCAGTCACACAGGTGATCTGTTGTGGCAAGTGGATTAAAGATGACCGTACCAGAGCTTTTCACATTTAAAATAGTTAACCCTGAGTCAAATAAAGTCCAGGTCAACAGAATCCTGAGTCATCTGGTTTCACACTGCTCATACTTCACCTGAGGTTAACAATGAATCCTGACTATTCATAATCTGACATTTCACACTGTATGTTCCTAAACCCGGGCCGAACCTTCTTATTTGCATATTTGTGATGTCAACAGCCTTGATTGGATCATTAAAGTTTTTTCACGTAGTAGACCAGCCGTCCGTTGATATCCAAATTTCTTCAGGTATCCCCTCTTCACTATAGCATGCGCTTCCGTGATGTCCAGCGTTCAGCCGCCTTATGCTAACTACAGAGCCATTTTGTTAAGTGTTGCTACGTCCAGGTTTTCACACAATATGATAGTGTGTTGCTCTACACTGTACATGTCTGACAGGGCAATGCTGGATCAATACTGTAAAAGCAACACTAGCTCTGCTTCAGAGAAGGGTTTCATAACCCCAGGTAAAAAGTGCTGTTCACTCTGCTTCTGAATTTCCAGTATGAAATGTTCCTGGGGTTAAAAGCGGGGATTAAAGTGACAATAACCCAGGGTGAAGCACAGTGTGAAAAGCAGTGCTGTGATTTCAGTATTATAAAATAAGTAGCAGATTTAAGGTCAGAATTTAGTTCTGAAAGCATGAACCCATGGACTCCACCTGCCTTCAGCAGTTCAGGGTTGTGGTGGTGGTGGTGTCATGGTGTTGGGAACAAGCTTTTGTATCTGGAAAATATGTCTGTGTTAGGATTAGTTAACCCTAACCCCAGGATTTTTGTATGGACTTACATGTGTATAGGCAGACTACACTGTCAATCAGGCCTCAAGGTGGACACAGTGCTTCAGTCTTATCATGTGCTCATATCACACACACACACACACACACACACAGCACTGGCTTCAAAAATGACTCTGGTCACCAGGTCCAAATTCATTTTGTAGCCATTTGCTGTTTGTGTCAATCTGTATAAACACACACCAGGGCCTACAGTGACAAAAATTACTGAGTGCCAGAAATAAAGATACACACAGAGCCAGATAGAGATTAGGACCAAAAATAAAAAATAAAATAAAGTAAAATACTGCAGGATACTGAAGAGACACCTTAAGTTGACGTAGTAAGCTACTAAAAGTACTGAGGAAAAACTCTCTAACCAGAACCAAATGTCTGGAAGAATAAATGAATAAAATGTAGATGCTAAAAGAACATGGCACAGGGAGGAAAAACGATTGTAAAAATCAAGAGCATACCGACCTGCATCTACCGTCCATTTGGAGGCAGTGCGGTCTCTTTCGGCTTGGATAACCCCCCACGTACCGCTGGCCGAGGGAAGAGTAACGAAGGAGTAAATTAGTCTCAAAAAGCTTTAATTAGTATCAAAGTATGCTAAACCAAAGTCTACCCATTTATCTGTTCAACTCCCCCATTTCTTTCTGATGACTTGAAAAGTGCAGACCAATAAAAGACAAAAGGAAAATGGATATAGATTTTCTCGCACAAGTGGCCGACGAGGATGATTAAGTAGTTCATCACGCAAAAATATAGAATTCTTCCCACAGAGGAATCGACCTGTCCTATAGATACATTAAAAAGCTGGCAGGAAATCGTTGAGCATACGGTCACTTATAGATTTTGTGGAGGACGTCGACCAATTGATCATCACTTCTCGCCGCATTTGCGGCTGCTGTACAGCTTCTCCGACTGCAACGGAACACCCGGAGGCTGTAAAAGTGCTATCCGAAATGACCCGGTGTGAATTACGCATTACAGATTACTTTCCTCTGCTCATTCACCTAACCGGCACAGCAGCGCTCCGTATCAAGCCACCGTACCGTCTAGACCATTAATATTCGCTCAGTGACATTTCCGTTCTCTGAATTTTCCGATGAGGATATTTTCACCAAAACTACCAGAAGTATACATGGAGGTCTCATATACATGCTTTCTTGGCCAGTTGAGCTGTTGCATCATTAGACCACGCAAAAGAGCACTAATAAAAAGATATAGAGTTTATTATAAATGCAGCATTTGCATATTGCTGTTGCACTCAAGTCTCAATGCCATCATAATAATTTACTTAGTGATGCAGCCGGATAGTTTGCATTGAAGTCGGCTGTGTGCGTGAGGGATCAAAAGCAAGTAATGACCTGATGTGATATTCTCCTACTGAGGGGTGAGGGTGGGAGACGGGGTTCTGCCTTGGATTTCTGTTTCTGTTTCGGATCAGACATATTTTTTAATCAAATCCATGGTTGTTTTCATGTGGTGAATTTGTATGAATTTCATTTTAAAGAAGGAATGAAGCACAGCACTGTATGCTGCTGACATCCTTAATGTCATCCTGTTATCATGTACATTATAGTAGCTACAAACAGTCTTTCCTTCTTCAGCCTCTGTTTATTCTCTTTAAGTTAACTTGACAATAAATTCAGCTTGAGAAACCACTGAGCTCTCCATCCTTAAGACCTTCATGTGTTGCAGCTTTACATCTGACTGATAGCACTGACACTGGAGACTCCTTTCCAAAATTGTTAAATATAATAATCTCCTCACAGAATTAACCTCACCACATCAACAAGGACAAGTTTTTACTCTACTTGTGTTGTTCCATATGAAACAAAAGCAGGACTTTAATAATAACTTTCTGACCAATCAGATTGGAAAATCTGTGTTCTACCTTGGCATGACTGAGCAACAGCTTTACAAAACAAAGGAATCGGTTGTCAAAAAGGTTATCATTATGTCCAAGGTTAAATACTGGTTAATGCTCAGAGCTAAATCACTTATTTATTAATGGAAAAAAAGGGTTTAATGGACCCTTAGCTTAGCAAATCCCGAAGGACCAAATTAGTGAATGGTCAGTAATGTAAAAAATAAAGGGATAAAGAAAACCATTAACTCCAACTACTAAGGTCCCAAGTCCAAAAAAAAGTGAAGATTCTTGAAATTCAATGAAGTGTTCAGGTCTAAAGCCCATCAAACTCAAGACTGAAAGGAAATTAGTTGATGCCCTTTAACTCTAGTGAATAATCTCACCTGGAACCTGTTTATAGGTTTGTACCTTCAGACTTGCTGCTGTGCTCATCCTGTGACTGAACATTCATTTCAACATTTTTGTCTAAAGCCTGTCTTTACTCTTCTATGACTGTATGCTATAATGATTTATAATTGCACTCTCTAGTGTCACTTAGAAGACTCTGGTTCCTCTTAAGGTTTTTTTCTTTTCTTTCACTGATTTTTTCCCCACTGTCTGCAGCAGCTTTTTCATTAAGGATCTAAATCTCCATAGGGATTTCTGTAAAGCTGCTTTGTGACGATGTCTATTGTTAAAAGCGCTTTACAAATAAAACTGAAATTGAAAGTGAAATTGAATACCGAGTCCAAACAGACCAGAAATCAGCATGAACTGTAAAGCGGAACTATTAGTCTGGTATGGGATGTGGTAGCTTAGTGGTTACGGTGTTGGGTTACTGATCAGAAGGGTGTGATTTTAAAATCCCAAGTCCACTAAGCTCCCACTTCTGGGCCCCTTGGCAAGGCTCTAAAACCTCAATTGTATAAAATGCCAGAAATGTAAATGTAGTCCATCACCAGGGATGGTACCCAGTCTATGGGTGTGAAGAAGTTTTGTTTGGGATTTTGTTCATCGTTTGAGTGATAAAATGGAGGAATATTTATAAGAAGTCTGTGGATTCTTAGATAGTTCACAAGTGTATCCTCTGCTCTTACACACCAACAGGATATCTTATAAACTCTACATTCAGACATTTAGACTTTGCATCTGTTGGTCTTGTTAAAATCGTGTTAAAGTCACTGTGTGAAAAATTATTTTCCATCATTATGTGTACTTGAACTAAGTAGTTCATAAGTCTGCCACACTTTACTGAATTCTTAAAACACGATTTTATTTATTTAAATTTTTTTCTTTTTTTTGGGGGGGGGGGGTTAGCTTAGTCTACGCCTTGTGCTGATCCAAGTAATCCGTTTCATCTTCATAGACTAATTTTAATATTAGAGAAAAAAAATATTGAAAACCCAAAAGAATATCTGTCCCAGGTCTATGCATATTTGATAAAGCTTTTATAATTAAAATAACCTTAATACTAATTTATTTAAACATTAAGTCATTTAACTTTTTTTTTTATCAACGCGCCGAGTCGAGCGAAGTTAAGCAGTAGTTGCTGATTCCCTCCTCATCCTCAGCCCAGTGTAATGCATATTTAACGCATGACAGAACTGACTTTGTATCTGTCACTGCGCTGCTGGAATGTCCAGAGTGTGTTGGGATGATCTACAGGGCAATACACTGCCAGAAATTTTCTGCTTGACCAGCAAAACATCGAAAACTGTGGTCGGACTGCGCCACAACAAATTACACACTAATGCACTAAGCGGTAGTAAGAGAGGGTCAGAAATAGGGCTGTTATGGTTTCACACTTTCATGGTGTATGATCAGATGATGACTCCACTGCTGATTTTTTTTTCTAAATGCATTTCAGTCTATTTTTTGTACCCAATCAAGTTCCTGGTTCTCATCGCTTCTGTGTCCAGCTGCAACCTTCCAGAAATGTCTCCTGTCTCTCCCTCTGGACTCAGCATCAGTGAGAGCAACCACCACAGCTTGGACGTGTTTATCATACACAATACACCTACACACACAACATGCCATTCCTGAGCTAAAGAAGATAACATATTAGAGTGAGTGCATTAATACACTACATGATCAAAAGTTTGAGGACACTCATCTGTGCTCGTTGAATATCTCAGTCCAGATTTAACACTCTACTTCTGCTTGGAATGCTTTCCACTAGATTTTGAAGCATAGCTTTGGGGATTTGTGTTCATTCAACCACAAGAGCATCACTGAGATCAGGCAGTGATGTTGGGCGAGGAGGCCTGGGGTGGTTGGTTTTCCTGTATTCAGTAAGGTTGAGGTCAGAGCTCTAAAGTTTTTCCAACTCTGTCTTCATGTGTCTCACTTTATGCTCTGGGGCATCGTCATGCTGGAACTTGGTTCCAGCTAAGAAAAATAATGCTAAAGCATATAAAGACATTTTGTACAATTGTGTTCTTCCAAAGTTTGGAGAAGAACCATATGTGGGTGTGTCTACATTATTTTGGCTATGTAGTGCATCTATTTTTGAGTAAGCAGTGCTGACTTGTTATTCAGTTTGTTTGTTTTTTTAGACCAACTAACCACTGATCTTATAACAATGTAATATTATAAGTACTGCCATTTAACTGAGACTTTATATAAAATGCATTCTGAAAAGTGTTTTGGAATCTTACTATTTTTGCTGTTAAATTAATTGCTTTATTTTTACTGTTTTCGTCACTCAAACGTATTCACACTTCCTGTTGTGAGAGGGAGATGACTAAGCTCTCTTTCTTTTTTTTAAATATCACAATTTGTCCATCAGCGTTAAAGGCCAGTGCACGTGTTTATTTATAGAAAGCACAACTCACTGGTAACTGAGTCATCAGAGTCTCTGTGCTCTAGCATTAGCAAGCTAACCTGAGTAAATAAAGGTGTAGCACAGCATATGTTCGCAGTGACTCACAGCACTTCCTCTTCTCTACCCATGACTGGTGGATGCTAGCAACTCTTGATGAAGTTTGACTTATTTCAACCTATTCAGAGTGGCAGGGGTGGAAAGTGAAACAAAGAGGCGACGGAAAAGATGAGGTGTCCGCTGCCAGCCTGACAGACATATTCCAGCCTCGACAGATATTAAACACTCATTACTTTATACGCCACCGGCAGAGGAGCAGGTGAGTGTCGAGTTGCCATGGCAGCGTACTGCATCGGCCCACTCACTCCAACTCTTTTGCCTCTTTTTTTCTGTAATCAGGACAGATAAAATGTGTGTGTGCGTGTGTGTGTGTGTGTGTGTGTGTGTGTGTGCGTGAACACGCAGTCAGGCTGTGCAACCATCCAACACTGTTAGACAAACTCAAGGCATCTTTATGCAAATGCACTTGATTGTGTCAAAACAGACGGAAAGTGGATACAGATTTAAGCGTCGGAAAAAGGAGAGGAAAAGTGAGCGACAAATTGAGAGAGAGGGAGAGAGAGAGAGAGAGAGAGAGAGAGAGAGAGAGAGAGAGAAAGAGAGAGAGAGAGAGAAAGCAAAAGAGAGCGAGAGAGATAGAGCGAGAGATAGAAAGAGAGAGAGCGAAAGAGAGAGAGAGAAAGCGAAAGAGAGAGAGAGTGATAGAAAGAGAGAGAGCGAAAGAGAGCAAGAGAGAGAGAGAAAGCGAAAGACAGAGAGTGATAGAAAGAGAGAGAGCGAAAGAGAGCGAGAGAGAGAGAGAGAGAGAGAGAGAGAGAGCAAGAGAGAGAGATAGAGAGAGCAAGTGAGAGAGATAGAGAGAGAGAGAGAGAGAGAGAGAGAGAGAGAGAGAGAGAGAGAGAGCAAGAGAGAGAGAGAGAGAAGGAGAGAGAGGAAGGAAGGAACTGCCACAGTAAGACAGAAGATGCAGAGACACAGAGACAGGGACGTATCTCCTCTCTGCACCTTTACATTAATATTTTATATTATATTAATCCATGTGCATTTTTAATAATGCTTTCATATACCAGGATTTGTGTCGTCAGTTTGGAACCCTGATGTGTTTTTTACCTTCTGGGTGGAAAAGTAAGAACACTGAAGTCACACTCATGCTCTGTGGACCAAAACAGCTGAAAGTGTCTGAGCAAGGAGGCCTGGGTCCAGATCCAGGGCAAAGCTAGCACAGTTCACTTGCAGTGGTGAAGAGGATAGGACAACTGATCGTTTGTTTGTTTGTTTATGATTTAGCTAAAATGAGCCATGTAGTACAAAATGAACTGATGGACAGAGCTGTAGTGCTACAGAAATGCTATGTTCTGGATATTTGGACAAATAAGCAGACAATAACAGAACCGTGAAAACACACATCATGTTTAAAACGCAAAGTTTTACACATTTATATCATCAGGGCTCGAGTCATGTTCAGGTTTGTGATTAATGATGAATGAATGATATAATGGATCAAAGAGTTTAATGTTTTCAGCTCTACATCAACCTTAACCAACATTATGTTTTAGATTTTTCAGATCATTTAATTGTGTGAAGTTTGAAATTAAACTAAATCAAATAGCAAACTAATCAAAAGTATTCATTTTACTCTGATTCACATTGCGAGTGTCTCCAAGTGCGAAAGCTCCGTCTTTCACTTAACGCATATCTAACAAAAGACACATTGTTTAATTAGGGTCAATTTTCTAATTACATCACTAATTAATTATGGCATTATATTATTATATAAAAATATTCGTGGATTTGTGTTTCTAATAAGTCTTTTTTTACTGTGGCTGAATCTGAGAGACAGCCCTGTGAGACAGTATGCAGTGTGCTTCTCAGTTTCAGCAGTGACATGTTTCACATCGTGAACATATATAGTGAACAATAATCCATCTAGAAACTAATTCTTAAAGAAATATCCAACTGCTAATTATATGTAAAGCCCAATCTTAGTGACAAATACAATACTGTGCAGTACAATATTGCTACTATGGGATTGTCTTTGCTTTTTTAAATTTTATTCTGTATGTTTCGGTATATAATTATAGACTTATTAATATTTCACAGTCTCGCTTCTGGACGTGTGTGTGTGTGTGTGTGTGTGTGTGTGTGTGTGGTGGGACTGCAATGCCTGAGGCTGTCAGTGTCTCACTACATGCCAAGGTACAGCTCCCTCTTGGCCTAACAGAGCAGTCAAGCAGGACAGCATGACCAAAAGCAAGCTCTGAACAGACTGAGAGCAAGAATATTCCTAACCAGTAACCTGCTTCACCTACACTATATGACCACACGATTCTGCACACCTGACCACTCATATGTGGGTCTTCCCCAAACTGTTCCCACAAACATGAAACTACACAATTGTATAGAATATCTTCGTATGCTGTAGCATTACAGTTTCCCTTAGAGTCCCAAACCTGTCCAGCATGATGATGTCCCTCTGCATCAAGATCTACCAAGGTGGAGTAGAAGAACTCAAGTGACCTGGAAAGAGCCTTGACCTCACCCTCACTGAACACCTTTGGGATGAGCAGGAACACCAACTGCACCCCAGTCCTCTTCACCCGTCTTCAGGGTCTGACCTCACTGAAGCACTTGTGGCTGAATGAGTAAATGCCCAAGGTCATGATTTTGCCCATACATTGTATACTGCTACATATCCATATACAATAATCAGCAGGTTCATCAGATACACCCACCTCATATGTACCTTTACTGGCCATTTTATTAGGCACATGTAGCATAAGTGCACAGCCTGTAAGTATACAGTTACTGATGGTAGGCCTATATAAAGGTTAATCCATAATTTATGCCAACAAAGGACTACTGACTGAGGTATTATTTAGGTGCTACATCAGTAGTGGCATACTAGTACAAGTGCTAGTGTATTCATACAGGCCACTGTGGCACACCTACCGTGTTGCTCCATCTTGTAAGTGTATGGTTTAAGACTCTTGAGCTCTTTTATTCCATGTTACTTGTCTTCTACACAGTCAGCAGTGTCAGTATATCACAGGACTGCTAGTGGCTGGATATTTTTAGTTGTCGGGCTGAATCTCAAGCCAGCAGCCAACAGTGCAATGTCTCACACACTCATACGAGTGTTACACCTACTACCTTCCCAATACCTTGTCAGTATCACTGCTAAATACGTTCCAGTGATGGTCCTATGAATGGCCTAGTGACCACCATGTTCCCATCATGGAGAGGACAGACGTGGGCAGTATGGACAGCTCACGAATCGTGCAGCAGAACGGACGGGTTAGGGTGAGTAACTATTTTATCTATAGGATTGGTTTATGTTGTTAAGTTATAAGTGCAAGGAACATACATGCAATAAATACGCAACTCTATGTATATATCTCTCATGCTCTGGTAGCAAAAGCAGTAAGCCTTACAGAATGGCTTCAAAAACAAACGAAGGCTCCCAAAGGCTAAGGATTCTGATGCTCTGTTCTGGCACCTTTTTTTTCATTGAAATTTCCAATTCCAAGTCAAGTTGGAGAAAAGGTTTCACCACAGAGCCAGCTCGCTTGACCTCGCCTTAGGTCGAACTGCCTAAAAATCTTAAACAATATAATTTATGCAGTGTCCCATCGGACTTGAAGGGCGATGTCAAACGCGCTCGCTATCTGCATTCCCCCAGGCTTCTTATGAGCAGCTTCCCGCTGGCCCAGAGTGCTGAGTCAAGGGCTACTACTGCAAGCTGAAGAGAAGAATACCCATTTATTTCTACTGCACCAGACACATGCCTTGTTCTTGAAACAATGAATTGCTAAACACTGCCATATCCACACACAAATGGGAGAATTGAAAAGAAAATGATCAATCTGTCACCATCTGTTTCCTTCTTCCTCAACAAGTGTTGGCATCACCCTCAAAGAATATCAGAGTAGCTCAACAAAACATGAAGTCTGCTACCAAAACTCTCTGGAAATGGCAATTACATGACTCCTAATTAAGCACAGATAAATGCAGACGAGAAGGAGAGATTGAAACGGAGAACAAGGGTGCACATTTCCCATTTCTGCATCCAAATCTGAAGATTTCCATCACCTTTTCTGCCGCAGCTCCTGATTAATGCAATCCCCTCACAAGCAGGATGGAAGACAAGAGATATCAGCTTAAAATGAGCCTGCGACTCCCATTAAATGTTAATCTCTTCCAGCCTGTGCATCTCACAGCTCCGCCACTCTGAAGGCAGCGAGACTTGCACCAAGAATAAATTGCAGCACACATCGAGAGCAATTCAGAGTTTAATAAGAAGTATATTACGGCCTCATCTACACTATTAAACATTCTAAGTGAGTGCCTAGTGCCGTTCACCTTGTGTCTCATGCAGCAGAATTAAAAGTGTCCGATAAAACAAATTATGAAATTTGTAATATGGCTAAGGCAATTCCAAAACAATCTCCGTGTACAGCATTTGCTTTAAGTGAAGTGAAGGAGCTCTGCAGTTTGGATACCAAATAGATGATAGTCATAAAGGTCGCATTTGGACCAGCTCTTCGATTCAGCGAGGTTCACACAAGATGTTGACTGAGACATTGACAGAATCCTGTGATCACATATTTTGAAAACAGGATTTGCCCCAGCACTGTTGTATCTCAAAGAGAGTTAGGAAACTATCAGGAACTAGTGATGAAGCGATGAAAGGGGGCTTGGAAAGATTTGTCCACGAGGGCTCCTGTGCTCTCCCCTATTAGGTGTTCCATTGTTGCTCTGGGGAGCTGCAAGCACACTTCAAACTTCATAATGAGGGCCCAAAGCCTGACCCGGACACTGTTACCATAGCAACAGAGATCAGGCTAAGGCGTCATGCCGCTGAAGCAAGACGTGCGTCGCATGGGAATGCGGGTTCTGTGTCCACTACCCCCACCCTTCCCACATCCTCTCGCCATAGGTCCAGAAAAAGACTTTCATCATGATATAAGACGGAGAGTTGCTTTCTGACATTGGGGAACAGTGAGGCCATTTACAGCATCCATATTTAAGCTTACTGGCATGGCAAGAAAACACAGGCAGGAGCATCACCAAAACTGACCACAACTCTTGCTTTCAGCATTCCCCTGACAAACCGAAGGCTCAGAGCCACTACCTAGACCACACTCTCAAACTAGACACTAATTTAACAGACGACAGTATAATGCCAAGTAAACAAAGAAGATAGAGAGATAGTAGTATATGCTATTTATTTAGATACTTTTTATTCTCTGGGGTCAGTAAAGTAGTTTCTAGCTAACACAGAATAGCGTTGTGGTTCAGATGACCCAAAACCATTAAACCAAGACCTGCTGTGTGAGAAACAGCAGCTGTGGCTTTCACATACTGTGAAGACCAAAAGAGGAGCAAAATTTAAAGAGAAATATTGAATTTAAAACTGCAACAAATGCCCTTAGGATGCAGGTTAAATTAGCCAGAAAAAAAATGACTAATTCAGCTGACAACTCTGTATAAACAAAAGTCAGAACTGGAATCAAGTTGGATTTTAGGAATCAAAATATGAATTCACATAAGAATGCTGCATACTCGTTATAAACAAAGGGAAAGAAATCCAGTGGAACACACTCAATGTGGTAGCTACAAAGAGAAGCTAGAATAATTTATTTTCAATCCAAAACAGCAGTTACGTATAGATGTGCGTATGTTTACATGTTCAGCCAACATTTCATCCTGCAGAGTCACTGCCATAGCCAATACATACAACTTTATTATAACATCTAATAAACATTTTATTACATAGTTTCTCTGATATATAGATGAGATGAAACTATAGATGAACATGAAATAAGGGTCATTAGCCAATGTTAGGTACCCCTTAAACCCTGAAGTCTGAGCAACAAAAACTGAATTGTGATATTAGCTCACATGACAGTGTGGTCTGTGCTTCAGTTTGGGTTGACTGATATTCAGAGCACTTCCACACAGGGAGGAGTGAGTGTATCAGCACAGGAAGGGGATGAAGTATTGTAGAAGTATCTGTATTCAGATTTAAACCAGAACCAGTGGCTTAAACCTGAAGCCTTTTTTAAAAGAAATATAAACCCTATCTCTACACTCCAGAGAAATGGCAACAGTCAGCCTTAACATCAGCTACATGACTCAAGCCCATAAATGGTGATAAATAACTGTGATATTTTCTAACTCATTCAAATGGTTCTGATTCACTTTCTTTGCATCATCAGGATGCATCTCAGTCCCTATTAAAAAGCTGTGGTTTCAACCAGTGCCCTTTCTGGCAAGCTTCCTTAGTCCTAGTGTGTATGCTGCAAAGAGAGAGCTTTTACGTGACTTTTTGATAAATCGCTCATTGCTAGGCTTCGAGAAGCTTCATGCTCTTGAAGGTTCCGTTTCCACAATTTAATGTCTGCCCCACTATGGTCTCTTCCAAAGCAAACTCTGTCAGGATCATCTACTCTTAAATAATATTAGTGAAGTTCAGGTTGATGCCATGGGAATATTGCCTGCTCATCACTCATCATTGCTCAATAGCTGACATTCAGCTGGGTAATTATGACGCTTAATCGAAATGAATCAGCTGTCTTTGGCAGCACATGTATTCCATGCTAATGTTATGACTTATCTGAGCATTAGCGAAACCGGCTTAATGATCATGCTGAGCTTTAACACATTGCTCCCACTCAGCGTTGCACTTCGGCTGAATCATTTCCCTGAGCTTCGTCATAGCCAGATCATCACGAATCAAATACCAGTGTGGCCCAAAAAAATGAAACTCAAACACTGGGGGATCTTTGGATTAACTGAGATGTAAAGTATGATCGGTACTAACCAGATATTTCTAGGAAATGCTTTGATACAACAGCCCAAAAGCAATAATTACAATTACAAAGTAAACTCGCAGGATTTTCTGTAAGTTCCCGGGCAAATATGCTTCTTGGAAGCTTAACTCTGTTATTATGCTGACGTGCAAAACTGATAAAGGAAATGTCATTTGTTCGTCTTTTCAGCTTTGAAATTGCAAAAAAAACCTGACAAAACATGATGATTTTAAGTTAAAACCAGTGGATCACTGTGCTAACCACTAGCATCTGTACAATGCTCGTGTCATTCCTAAGCCCACTCAGCTGAATGTTTTTGGCATGGGTAACAGGGCTTCACTCTTTCTGGCTTAACTATAACCATGGCTTGCATGCAGCTATATCTTCCATATATTTTCTCCCTTTTCGCATGAGGCTTTGGCTTTACACATGAAATCCTATGCTATAATCAAACTTGACAAAGATCACAGCATGATTTCTTACATTGGTGTTCAAGGACTTTCAAGTATGTAGTTGAAATACTTCCTTCATCTGTATTACTGCATTAAACATTTCAATCTTATTTGAAGTACTCCCCCCACTAGACCATAACTTAAACTAAATGTAGACATGGATAGTGGTTTCTCAAAGAAGCGTCAAGAAGTCAAGAAGCATAATGTTGTCTGTAGGAGGTACACATTAGTTTTAACCAGCGTGCAGCGAACACATTCTTCAACATGTTCTAAACAGATTCTAATACAGATACACACAGGAGAGGCATTGTTCAGCATTTCAGTAGGACCTCAGGGTTTGCATTGGAACTGTACGAGTTCCCAATTCCGGTCAGCGATGCAGTGATTTATATAAGACTTATATTATTCAAACTGAGGTTGAAGAACTATCAGTGCCAGAATTCACAGACCATGCTGACACTGCTGGCATTACTAATACAGAGTGTTTATAAATTACTTTCGAGTGTTTTCAAGAGCAAATAAACAAAAAAGTTGTCTAAGCCATGCACAGTTTAGATTAAAATAATAATACAGACACATGTATGGATATTCAGAGTAATAAACAGATACAGATACTAGACTTTCATTAAACCATAATCCAGAGCTTGAGCAAAATCAAAACTCTACCCTAAGAAGCTGATGAATATTTGTGCAGATCCATCTCGATAAGAACATTTTTCCTTCCCATCTGACAAAGTCTATTATTCATCAAGTGATTTGCTTCTACTGTAAACTGCCCCTGAGAGAAACCAGTTTCCCTTGTCACATTTAATTAAAAGCCCGCTTATTCAAGTAGGTTACGATCAGTTAATTAGTGCAAAAAAGCCATTAGTTTCACGCAAACTACTCGCCAAGTATAAACAATCATTCCCGCAATTACTTCATTAAACCGACCAAAATGTTTGCTTTAAAACCCTCAAGGCAAAGAAGTCTATCAATAAGTAAATTAATTATGCAATTTAAAGGACTAACAAGTGAAAAATTGTGGTGAAGAAACTTGACATGTAGGTTATAGGGAGGTGAGTAGGTGCATTATTAATACCTAATCAATTTCACTTAAGCATAGCTTTAATGCATCTGAACGAGCGAAATGAGCATGAAGGAAATGTACAGAAGAGTCAGAAGAGTAGATAACATGACATCTAGAGTTTTCTGTACATCAATCCTTAGAAAATGTGTGTTGTGTTATTGTGTAAATTCTGCAAATAATCCAAACTGAACTGAGAATATCGTTAATCTGTTTTATTTGTCCAGAAATTTTAAAGTTCAAGAAAATGTAAAATTTAAAATCCTGACAATCTATTTTAAAATATGAGATTATATATTAAGTATACATTATTAAAAATAGCATTTCCTGTGATATAAATACTTATATCTAACTTCCCCGTTCTTGTACGGTCTGAGTAGCTTTTGGATCGGTCGTAATAGTAGCCCTTCCTAACCCACCATCTCTCACATTCTTCTGACATATCTATTCTAACGCCGCCAGATTGCTTGGCCAATCTTTGTCCAATTTTCTTGACATATCTGTTCTAGCTCTGCCAGATGACATACAGGGCCTTCTTCAAATCAGGTCTGGAGTCTGAGAGTCATGACATATTTTATATAAAAATAACATTTATTTATTTTTGTATTATTATATATTTTATATATTATTATATATATTTTTTCCTGTAGCAGATTGCCATTACATTATATTAGGATGTCTTTAACATATTATAATTCCCATGAAATAAACTTTTACACTGTACACTATATGGATTTTTCCATTCTTTAAAATTACACTGTATGTAATTCTTCCTTTGAAAAAAAAGACAAGTGGGAGGTGTTCACTATTATGTCCTTTTTTGACAAGAATCAGAAACATCCTTAGGCGCAAAAACCAAATGAAATGTGTGAGAGAGGAAATGGAGGCGTTTCATGAAGCTTGTGATTTTTGCTGTGTAACTGAAAAAACTTCATGGCATTAAACATCTCTAGTTTAGGTGTAAGATTTATTAACCTTCATAATACAACAAAATCTGGTCTGTGATAATCAGCCAAACCTGTAACAATGACTGAGTTACAGTTAAGACATAAGTCTGAATTAAAAACTAACATGACTGATTAGTGACAGCAGATATCTTTAATTATTACTTTATGGCAACAAATAAGACAAGTTCACATGGTTGGGGCTTGTTTTATAGTGGTGTTTCTTGTTGGTACTCTGGACTAACACATTAGAGACAATGGTTTCTACAGAGACGTGGAAAAATATACTTGTCTGGCCACTAAGTTTGTTTAAAACAGGCCATGTTGTTTCTAGCCATGTAGCTAGTCTCTGGTCTGATGACTTGCCTTCAGCTAACCATCTAATTTACATGAATAAAAAATTGACAAGGTGATGGGATAATCCACATCAGAGGTACCAGAGGCACTGAACTTTAGACGTGTATCAGCTCCTCTACAGTATTTCTACGCTACAGAAATCCTGACAGCAGTCCAACAATAGATGACCCACTGTCTACACAACAAAACACAGCTTGAACACAATATAAACCGGTCAGTGTATTTTAATTATATAATCTATACAATGTACATCCCACTAGAAAAGGCAAATAACAAGAAAATGTCCTGAAAAGACAGCCTGGAGTATCGTGCTGCCTTTAGCTAATGCTGTATTTTTCTGATTTAGAAATAATTAAGTGCTTAACTGATGCCCTGGTTGAAGTGATAAGCGGTATCTAAGCCCTAATGAGTTTGTCACATTCACGCAAGCTGATAAACAGCGCACAGAGGCATGTTTCCGGTTCACTGGTGAGAGTTTCTCACTAAACCCAACAACCAAAAATCCTAAAACCCCAAAGCAAAAACACTGAGCTGTTGTGGTGGGGGTGTTAATATGCTGGAGAGAGAACAGAGTGAAATAAACTGAGAGAACTGAGCCTCTGGCAGATGAATAATTCAACATGTTAAACAGCTTAAGTAAAAAAAAAATAACATTTTGGTAATAATAAAGGCTTTCTGTAAAAAAAAAAAAAAGAAAAGAAAAAGAAGGAAAATTTCTAACCTAATCTGAACAATGTCTGAGTAAAAACCTGATCAAGTGAGTAAAATAGCAATCGCTCATCGACGTATTGCTTTAACGTGTCTGAACAAATCTGATTTCTGATTCTTGTCTCTAATAGTAATCCATTCATCTGAGATAAGTGCAGAACTACAAAAGGATTATAATTGCATCTAATAGGGAAGAGAAACTCACTTGGTGATTTGAGGAGTAAATTCCAGAGTGGTGCTAATTGCTCTTTTGGAGTCGCAGCCTTAAAAACTACCAACCAGCCCCACAAAAAAGGGCCGGGTTTGAGTTTGAGCTATAAACCCTAATTATGTCTCACAAAAGCAGCCTGTTCCATTTAGAACAAAGAAACCCAGAGCAATAACAGCTACGCCATTAACAATTAGTCACCACTGCACCTAATTAGACAGAGGAGATAAAAACAGGTTCTAAATTTAAACATTAGGTTTTGTGTGAAGCTCAATATGCTCCACTAATGACACCTACCCAAGTACCCAGGCATGACTTGGGATCGGTCACTAAATAAGAGATCGGGTGTGTGTGTGTGTGTGTGTGTTGGGGGGTACATTTGTTTGCTGGCTTAATGGTAATAGACTCCTTCAGTTTGAATGGGGAAGAGGTTACAAATGGCCACTTCCCCAGAGGGCAAAGCAACCCTACACGGCTATTCATTCCATGCCAGAGCAAATGGGCTGATGCTAAATTGGGAAATGCATCTTTAATTAAACTTTGGCTAATGGCGACATGCTGTTTACGAAACTGAGCCCTAGTTCAAAGTTTCTGATATTTTATTTGGTTATTTAGGAGTTCGGACTCAAAGGTGTGTAAACCAAAAACCATCCGTATTATGAATTGTTCATATTCTTATGAGAATTCCTATACTCAATTATCTACTGCAGTTCTCCCAAGGCAGTATCTATAATTCTGATCCAAATACGGCTGACAAATGAAAGGAAATACCAAGAACACATTTCAGGCCAGGATAGCAGTAAGATGTCAGTAACTGTATTAGACAGATGAACCTCCAAGGCTGGGATATGTGAAGAAAGAATTTCACTGTGCTGTAATGTATATGTGACAAATAAAGGCTATTTCTATTTCTATTTCTGAACACTGTTCTTTCCTCAGTTGGTGTGAGGATCTAAACTATGGCTCCAAAGTCTCTCAGTGGGTTGAGATCTGGGGTTGAGATCTGAAGGTTGTTGGTTACGATTTACATTTAGCATAAGATCTGCAAGAGACCACTCTCCTCAGGATAGCAAGGTTACATCACAGGATCTTGATGATCAGTGGGAATAACCTCCACCAGCACAACAGCCTTGAATTTGTCGCCCATTTGTACATTACTTTTGTTATCCAAAGGAACAAAGATCTTGAATTTATAACTATTAGTCTCACTCCTAATGAAATCATTTATATTAACTCATTTAAAGATGTTTATTCGGTGCTTGAAGATCACAGCCTTGTAATATTAGAATATTAGCGCAGACTTTATTTAAATTTTTAAATTTTTTTAATAAAATTCTACGAAATGATCCTGAATTCCTTCTACAGAGAATGTTAATTACTGTATTTTATAAAGCAAATATAATTTCTAAACAGGAATTGGCCTTAAATATATTAACGCATTGTAGTGTGTGGTCTTTTTTTTATGGAGGAGTCACCACAAGTAAATGGAAAGTGCATCGGTCACTCGAGTATTACAGTAATCAACACAATCATGAAAAAGCATGCCTTTGGGCCAGGAAGAGCACTCTGCTCTGTCACTTAATCAATACTGCACTGATACCAGTAAACACCTTGCATTTGCCCTGCTGTGTCCTGCTTTGAAAACAGGTAAAATACATGTCTTCTGTTCTATAAATGGCTGCAAATGAAGCAGAGACCTCCAGAAACCTGAAATCTAAACAGCATTGAGGATGTAGCTGGGTGTGCTGCACATTTTCTTATTAAAGTCTTGACTGGTTGTGGCACCGAGAAACATGCAGTGGCCATAAAGCATAAACTTCCATATGCTGTTTTCTCCAGTACACACACACACACACACACACACACACACACTCACACACACCCCTCAATAACACAAGGGGCCATTCTCATTTGGCAGTGAGTGCCTTGGTCAGATTGTCTCCCCAACTTCTATTTAGCAGCCAGCCCCTTCAGGTTGTTTTCACTCGATTTATTGCATGCGAGGGCGAGGATGTTGCATTAGTGTCTGGCAGAGAGATGCACGCCGCCCCTCCTGGTCAGATGTGGCCGTCCATATGGAATACTCGGACAGGCTTTGGATTGAATCCCTATCCTTACCATGCTGAGCCTCCCATTTGCTCCCAATTTCCCCTTCCCTGCACACGCCGAGGTGCGAGAAGGGCTTTCTGCAGATGTGTTTCAGGGGAATCGGAGTGGACACGGTAGGTGGGAATGGAGAGGCTCAGTCTCTCACGGTTCAACTTGTCTTATATTCATGACATTAATATGCCACTCTGCTCCTGGCACTCTGCCTCCTGTCACAAAGTATAGAAGTCTAATACCCGGAAGTGTTATTTTATCAGTTATAAAAACCCAATATTTTTTTCCCTGGACTGAGAGCAGTTATGATTCTAATAGAACATAAAGGACTGGAGTCACTTATTCAATATTAGGTCAGAACTATTAAAATGCATCATTCTGGTAAAATATATGATTTGTTTCACCCAAAAGGGTTCTTTTGTTCAAGAAGGAACTCTGGAAGGTCAGTCAAATACAGGTTTTCTGTTTCAGAAAGTTAGTAGTGTTTCAGAAGCCAGAAGCTGCTAGGTATCCAAAGAACCTTTTTTCTGGGGCATATATATATATGAATACCTAGTGTTTCTGAGACCCAGTGTCAGTTTGTAGTATGTATGAAATATTATTGATTAAAAACATTACTAGATGCATATGTACAGAACTGATAGTTAGAAATTAGAAAAGAAATTAGTTGCTTATTAAATATTTTTTTCTGTTTTTTGTTCTATCAAGCACCAATTCCAGAGGAGCAAATGTGCACCATAAGACCGAGTCATGAATAAAGACATTTTGTATTCAGCATGTTGCCTTCCTCCACATTACATTACTGAAGTGTACCGAGAGAAAATTTCCATCACATCGTCACAACAGCACCTGTCCTAATGAGACTCAACAACCTCTGTTTGTTATACAATGTCTTGAGCGAGGCAAAACAATTGAAGGAATGTTGCCAAAAATAGCTCCTGTATTCATCATTTGATTGGTGAGGATGGAGTTGTTATTTACACAGCACCGTGCTGCTGAATTCTTCAATCTGATTGGTCAGGAGGTGTTGATTTGTTTTCTGTGACAGCATGACTCTGAGATAGTAGGAGTCATAAAGTTTGTATTAAAACATTTTTGTTATAGCTATAGTAACTCCTCACAGGCGCACTATACATAATCTAATGCCATTGTTTAAATTTACATTATTTAGTGTCCAGTGTCACCCAAATGAGGATGAGGTCGCTTCTGAGTCTGGTTCCTCTCAAGGTTTCTTCCTCAGATCATCTCAGGGAGTTTTTCCTTGCCACCTTACCCTAACCCCTAACACTAAACCTAACCTTAACCTTAACCCTAACCCTAACACTAAACCTAACCATAACCATAACCCCTAACCTTAACCCTAACCCCTAACACTAACCCTAACCCTAACCCTAACCCCAACCCCTAACCCTCAGGCTTCTCATTAGGTATAAAATAGTAACTTTAAACTTTATAAAAAAAAATTCTTTCTCTATGTTTCTATACTTCTGTAAAGCTGCTTTGAGACAATGTCCATGGTTAAAAACGCTATACAAATAAATTGAATTGAAAATGTCCCAATCCACATAACTGTGTGTCCTAAATAATATCTGAGATTAGAATCAGTGTGTCCTAAATCATGGTATGTTGAAATACAATATTAGCAATAATAATATTTCTAGTAGATTTTTAAAGTATGAATAACCTAATAGTGCACAAGTACTTGTGTGAGGGAGGAGGAGTTTTGTGATAGTTTGCTTCAGCGTATTCAAACTGAAAAATGGAGAAAATGTGGAAAATCCACTTAACTCTATAGCATAAATGACATAAGGCAAAATTATAAATGCAACAAGGAGGTGGTTATGGTGAAAGTGTGTATAATTGGTAAACACTGTTCTCTTCCGTTACATTATTTGTGTACAGTATGTCCTAGCACTTGCCTACACACTCAAAAGTGTGTACTTTTTCTTCACACGAAGTGAGAACATGCTTTTAGTGCATAGTATAATTATGGAAATTGGGACATGGCATAAGCCTGATGATAAACAGATGAAAAAGTCCAGTTATTTAACAATAAAAGATGTATAATCGTTGATATGGTGATAATCTTTCTGTCATTTATGAAAAAAGTCTCCAGTGTTTTTAAGAGTCAGTATGTTAAACAGAACTATAAATGGATATAAAGTATGATGTTTTTTTATGAATTAAAACATTTCTGAGGTAAACTGCATAGGTATAAGAAGGAAAAAAAACACTTTATGTTGTGCTGTGATAGGAAAATAAGTAACTAACTGCTTTCCTCTAGCAGCACACCCACTGAGTTCCCTCTACCAGAAGGTAAAAATGTCTCCTTAACTGTCTAGGAATTTTGCAACACAGTTTTCTGCATTACTTGTAAAGTTGTTAAGCTTTATCTGATTTTTGCTTAATATAAACAACTTGTTTCCTTCAGGGTGTTCTTGTATATTGTCTTGACTACAAAACAGCATGGCAGTAAATACTCACACTTTCCTCAGCATGTGGCACCTCAAAATGATTTAGAAATAAGGAAAGAATGGCTATTTATCATGGCTATGTAACTTATCCTATCTAAACTCATGTAGATCTGGTCACTCGTTATTAGTCAGTAATCAGTATTATTAGTCACTGTGAGAATATAAAAATCAAATGTTCAAAAATAAAACTTTCAGAAGTGATCTGTAACTGAAGCCATTAGCAAAGCCTAGCTTTAACATTAGCAGGTATCAGTTTTATCACTTCGTACTGACATTGGTTCCATCTAGAGCACAATTTATAGTTCTTGTAACAAAACTGATTCTGTAACTAAAACATTTAGTTTTGTAATTATACATATAACTAAAACTGGACACTTGATTCTGTTTAAAGTGTCAGGAAATGAACTTGGCTTGAATGAAATTGAGTGGGAACGTGTCAGATATACCCCCCAGTGTCTGGGACAAAAGGTTTCCACAAGGTTAGGGGACATATTTCTGCTTGGGCATTAGCAACAGCATGCACGTCTGCTGACTTACCCCATTATGATTAGTTATTAGAGTGTGCTAATTAATAAGTGTCAACACTTTTGGGCTTTCTCAGAATCCTTTGTTGCATTTACAAAACAATCCTCTAATCAGCTCTTGACTGAGATGATCACTGGAGATCAGCTAATGATCTTTTAATGTATGCATATTGAAAAACCATTAAATGTAGCACAACCTAGCAACAAGGACCAAATGACAGATGTGTGGTGTTAAAGCACCATGGCCTTTCTAATTACACACCAAAAATCCTGGGACAAGTTTCCTTTCACTCTAAAAATATGGACAAAAACAAAATGAAGGCTTCATAGTTTGCAAAACTTGTTCTACTACCTTTTCTGATAGAGATACATTTTGTTGCAGGGTTCTACATAGAACATTTTGAGTATACCAGAAGGACCCTGAAACCAGCAAGAACAAATTTTACATTGTTCCTCAAGGGTTCTTGAAATGGTGGTTCTGGTTTTATAAATAAAAAAATAAAACATAATAATAATAATAATAATAATTATTATTATTATTATTTTATTTTATTTTATTTTATTTTATTTTATTTTATTTTATTTTATTTTATTTTATTTTATTTTATTTTATTTTATTTTATTTTATTTTATTTTATTTTATTTTATTTTATTTTATTTTATTTTTATTATTAATGTGTATCTATTGAAGAATAAGACATAATGATAGAAATGAATTAGTTCTTTCTGGTTGCTTCTTGTACAACCCCATCTTCCTGGTCCCTGAATTCTCTCTGCACACCTAAACACCCCACACTTTGCCCTGCAAGGGCAACTACAGCCACACACCAGACGAGAATATAATAGATAATTTGGCCAGTAAATGGCAGGTATTATAGGAATCATCTCCACTCGGAGGCATATGATTTAGAAAGACACTCTGGTAATAGCTTTGCAAATTCCCTCTGCCATTTCACAACGGCTCGCCACACTGGAACGTGGGGGAAAGGTTAAAAAGTCAATGACTATCCATCAAAACATCAATCTCCCTTTATTCTCCTCTCCCCTCTTAAATACCAGACATGGCCAGAGAGAGCTGTTATGCTTAGCCTCTCTCTCTCTCTCTCTCTCGTCTGGTCAGCAGTGGGAGAAACTGCCCTCTGTACTGGCTAGAGATCAGCTCTGAGGTTTGCCGTATATTGGTTTCAGGTTAGTGTCCAGGTCAGGGACACTGTTGCTGATCAGAAGGAAAGAAAACTTCAGAATCACAGAAAACAACTCAGGTTCACAGACTGCAAAGAGCTCGGATTCTCAGACTGAAAAGAATTTAGATTCCAGAGTGTTTTGTACAAAGTGAAGAGATGGTTATACAAGCTCTTAGCTTGTCAAAGTCCTTCAGTGCATAATGGAAGAGGGTTTATTTTAAAAGTGCAGGCTTTGAGCCCTGTCCATTTTTTTTCGATGATCTATGGCGACTATAACATCCATTGCCAAAATGATACAAACTGTTAAAAAGCGGAGAAAATGCACTGAATATATTTTATGACACTAAAGCAAACTTATTACTGAATCTATTTAGTCTACTCTGCATGCAGAAAAATAGAGCAATATTTTTGAAGCCGTGATTGGCCTCTTTAGGGCTTTGGAGGTACACCAAGTATTTGTGGTCACACTCGAGCTGGCACGACTCCCCCCCGAAAAAATAAAAACCCCAGCCGCATAAAACCAACCCAATCTCTGTCTCTTCATCTCTTTTGCTCTCCTCTCATCCCTCCCACCCCAAGCATCTTGCCCTTCAAAAGATGTCTGTCGCTTATTACTCATCCTCACCCTGTAATTAGCCAAATGCAAATGATTGATTAGACCATCTTTCATTGTGTCAAAAACATATTTCCTCTTAACGGCACGGGGCCGCCCTCGTCCGTTATTAAGTCTGTCAAAACATCATTAGGTTTCAGAGTGATATGTTGCCGTGCCAAGCCGAGTTACAGAAAACGGGCTGGCATGAGGAGCCGAGAGGAAGGCCAGCGGGCCAACGGGCCAACCTACCAGCCAATGGCGTGTCTACCACAGATATTATTCAGGTAATTGAACAAGATTATAAGTTATTAAATTCCACTTACTTCTTTTTTTTCCATCGTAAATCTAATTATTACTTTGATTCTTATAACGATTTTTGAGAATGAATTCTGGCTGAACCTCTTAAAGTACTGGACATTCAAACTTTGTTTCAATGGATTCAATTAGGTTTTACTTTTTTTTTAATAAATTTTAAGTTTAAGATTTTCCAGTTTAAATTTACTGAAGGAAAGTCTTCAGAGATTGCTAACTCCAGATGTGGAGATTCCTTTCCCAAAGGAATCACACCTTAGCTAACTGATTAGCTAACTCCTTAATGTGCTGGGCATGATGTGTTGAGGGTGTGCACTCTGTTCTCTCCCTTACTTTTTCGTTCTTTTTTTATCCTTACTTTCCTTTCTTTTTTCGCCAGTCTTTTTCTTTCATTTATTCACCATTCCTCTGTCTTTCAGCACCTTGCACGAACTGTGTATTTCCTACAGAAAATTCAAATCTAGCTTGCTCCCGAGTTCAAATGGACTCGCACTACACAATGAATATTAGCAATTTTCGCTTTCCGAAGATGTATTTTAGACAATTTATTGATGTACCTTTCATTCACATGGCACGCCCTGCAATGGTAATAACAAGCCACTCTCGAGTACAAATTGCCTTGATATCCAGCACTGTGGAAAATGTGATGTTTATGAAGTGCTGTGAATTACATTTATGACCAGAAATAAGACAAGCATCATGGGGAACCTAATGACAACATGACAATATGTCACTTGAGTAACAGAACATCATGTACTAAGCCTGTCAGGTTTGTAGAAGCTATAAGATGAGGTTCTGAAAGCAATCATGTCTAAATAATGCCATGAGTCAGACATAATTTGTGGTAGTGACTCCAGAACTGTTCACATGCCACAGCCTTGTATCACGTTCTTCCTGACTGATGGGAGAGAGGTGAAGCACTTTTGTGGTTGGCAAACCTGACAATTTCCACTTAGCCAAAAATCAATACTGCTACAGAGGTTGGGACAATAACAAAGGGCTAATGTGACAGACCTGTCATTAAGAAGCTTCTCCCTGGACGTGAGCTTCTCCCAGACTGCATGTGCACTTTAAGCAGTCGCAGCGAGCCTCCGTCTGAGCTCTTTCAGGCCTCCGCTTTATCAGGACGCCGACCAATTAACTGACCTTTTCTGCATAAAGCCGCTTCTCAAGAATTGAAAACAAAAAGCATGCGAGGCAATTAGATGTCCGCCTCCGTGACTTTCGCCAGATGAAGTGCGCGTATGAACAATGAAAGGCCGGTCGGCATCCAGTGACACCGTACACAATTACACGATTGTGTTGCAAAACAGAACCGGGAGTGAAAATGACCCGGTGTTTTAAAGGCATTAGACAAGAAAGGATCTGAAGAAGCAGCCAAGCTTGGTGTGAGGCATCCTAAATGCCAGCACCCTGCTTAATCAGGGCCTAGCAGTGAACAGAGCTGACAGCTTAAGTGGGAAAATGACACCAAGCTAATATAGTGCAGAATGCTGCTTTATATCACCGTACACAAATCATTTAGAAATAAACACAGTCAAGATACTGTATTCCATCTGTCTATCCATGTTCTGTACAGGGTCACAGGGATCCTTCTCTCCCAGGGGACTTAGAGTAGGAGAACCAAGTGCCAACCCATTGCAGGGCGCACTCACACAAACTATGGACAATTTCAGCATACAACACGTCTTTGGACTAGACAAGGAAACCAGAGTACCTTGGGAAAATCCTCAAAGCATGGGGAGAACATGTAAACTACACATGTACAGAGGAGGCAGGAATCGTATCCCCAACCCCAGTGGTGCGAGGCAAGCGTACTAACCACTAAGCCACTCTGTCCCCACAATATTGTACTCTTTTAATAATGAAATGACTTCTACATGAATAATACATGCATCCTTAAATTCGTCAAAGAACTGTCTGTTCCTTATTTTAATACAAGAAGTGTATTCAGCATTTTTTCTACACACCCAGTTATTCTTGGATGGACCTGGGAATGTTATTTATTCATTCATTTCATGCCCTAAATTTCCATTTAACATCTAAAACTACCGCATCCATGTGGACTGGCCGTCACTGCTGTGCTGTGATTCGTCTGTGGAAAGATACTACGGGACATGCGGAGCTCCACTGGCCGTCCCAGCCGTGCTGTTCTGAAGACAGGAGCTGTGCCCTGCTGACGAGGGATCAGGTGTGTTCCCTCAAATAAATCACACTACACTGCCCTGAGCACTCGCATAACCCAATCTGCACCTGGACCTGGGAGGAAGAGCGACCCAGCTTGGCCCAGCTTCCTTAATGAGACACTGAGGTTATTGAGATATATCAGTTTATCTTATAATGAATAATGAAAAACACACAGCTAGGTGTGCCATTAAGAGAAAATAATAAACGCTGGGGTGGTCTGATGCCTGGTGGCCTGACACAAACACTGAATTCAATAATCTTCCACTGTTTCATTCTTCACATCAGCAGAATTTTAATTTCACGATTCTGTTTATAATTAAACTTCTTGTTGTAAAGACAGTTTAGTCTTTATTACCAATTACATTATAGAAGATCTAACCAGTTATACCCTCACACAGCTGGTCTATGTTTATGAGAAAGAGTAAGGTTCTCTATCCTTAAGGAATTTCCTCACAGTTGGAAAACGTACTGAAACTGGAGACTCCTTCCATAAAGGCTTCATTTAATATTTCTCACCCTGATGTATGTGTATGGTTTGCATGCTTACAGAGCTGTGGATCTGGAAAATCTATCATCACCTACTAAAGTCTGCTCAGATTGGAGAAGTGCTGTAGTTGGATTATAAATAACACCTGTGCAACAAGCCCCACCCCTCTCACCACTACCACCAATCAAACGATCGCTACATCCAGGGGCTCCTTTTAAACACTGTACAACAGAATATAAAGACTTTATTTAAAAATAAAGCTTGTTAATGGAAACCCCCGGTTGAAACACTTAAATATTGTAATATGGTAAATGTTACTTAACATGTTAAATACACAATGTATTCATGTACAAAGACAGGGAGACGCCTTCCATAAACGTGAACATATGTTAGACAATAAACGTCTCCTTACTAAATCTTCACCCTATCCATTACTGTATGTTTTCATTTTTAAACACATTTTTCTAAGCTGGTTATGCTGTTATTATAGAAAAGGATAGCGTGTCAGAAGGAGTACTTTAATATAACCCCGTGATTTGGATTACAGCCGAGTACCGCTGTCAGAACCGTGCTGTAACAGAAGATTAATCTACACCTCCTGCTCATTCAGATTCAAGAACTGAACATCTCTGTGGTGTGTCTTACCAGCTTAACATGGGCTTGAATGGCATGAACGGTATGCTTTCATGTATGAGCAAGAAGAAGAAGAAGAAGAAGAAGAAGAAGAAAAGGAATGTCATACCACCAACATGCTTCAGCACTTTAACCCTACACCAGTACAACTACACATTTTCCTTTAAAAATGTTCCTTTGAAATGTAACCGGATTTATATAACATTCCCAGGCATCTACGCTTTCTCTCAAGTAGCTGACAAGCACAAACACACAAGAAGTGTATTCAGGAGTACAGTGGGAAATAAAAATAATCTGAAATGGCCAAGCAGCCCAGGAAGCCTTCTAGTAATTTACAAAAGTCAGAAATCAGGGGAGTGCAGTGTAAGAAACGGATTTCTTATCCTACACTGATCATTAATTTACTACGCAGACAACTTTTTCTCCAGACAAACCACGACTGGAGTCAATGCCAGCTATAGGACTATAGGACACTTCACATGGGACATGTTGATGCTCCCTGAGAGTGGCTAGGACACGGGGATCTTGTCATGCGTGACTCTCGGGAGAGTGCAACACGAGTGCAGCTCCGTATTCTGCTCTTGCTCACTCCTTCAGTAGTTGTCCTCATCTGTGCACCATGTGCCACTCGAGTCTGACTCATTATCTTTACACACGCAATACGAGGCACCAAAAAAAAAGTGGCAAATGGAATCTCATGAGGTTTACTTTCATTCCGCTCCTCAGCTCTGGAGTTGATGAAGACGTGAATTTTAGAGCATTCACGTGTCACCAGTGAAGCTGATAAATCAAGCTCATGTGAGAAGCACTCCAAAAAAATAAATAAATAAAAAAGGCGCAGCCATCTGTATTGAGAAAAGCCTTCACCTCAGATAGCTGCTGATTTCTATTTTGCTCAGTTATGCCTTCTCATTCGGCAAATCCTAAGAGCTTTGCACATTCTCCTGGCTTCTTCATAACTTCCGTCTGCTTCTTTCGAATATCACAACCGACTGAGAACCCCCTCGGCTCAGAATACTGTAATTGGTGAAACTTAAAAAAAAAAAAGGATTAAGAAACTGCTTCCTATTTGTCTGATGCCAGACTGAATCCACTGAGGAAAATGAAGCGAACCGTTGCAAGATTCTAGATTTGAGAAACAAACTGGCAAAAGAAAATCATTGAGGGAGCACAACATAACATCGTTTAAGATTCTGATCCTGAGCTCAATAGATAAATTACACTGCATCATGCTAGTGGGACAGAATAAGAGCCATCTGCACTATTATCATCACTAGAATTTTTAACTCCTAACAAGTACGCTCAAGGACCTAAAGCCTTCTATTTGAAGAAACATTGCTGCCTGTTCATCCCAACAGTGGAAGAAATGCATGCAGAAGAGGGACGTATTCATCATCGGCATTCAGTGTTTTGTTAACATCATTGTATGAGTTCCAAATGATCCTGTCTTTAAAAAAAATTAATTTCATGTAAATCGAATGCGTCTCGTACAAACTGAATGTGAACAGCAGAAACACCGTCTTCGGTCTGCGATACACTGGCTGCTTTTACTTATTGGGTTTCTTGTATTCACCCCGAGCAACATAATGGGATCAATAGCATTTCCAATTTCATTAGGCTCTTGCTTAAGTCACTACTTTGTTAGAGTGGCTGGGTATGAATCGACTGTATGCTTATTATCAGGTAATTTGGAGGAAATTTCACACACTGAGTATATTATATTTCCTGGCAGGATGTGCGGCTTTCATATCCAGCTAATTACGCCGTAGTAACAGTATGACAAGATGCTATCACTTTTCTCACAACATGACACAATCATCATTATGATCTTGACCCATTCTTTTTTAAATCTCATTTGACTTCTGTGTTAGTCAAATATCGGAATTAATCTCACTTTCAAACGCCTTCGTTTCCAAAGGCTCTTTAGTGCTTCTTGTATTATAGCCATGTGCAAATTCCGTCGCAATAATAGTTTTGCTGTGATGGCTGCTTCACAACTTCTATTTACAATCGCACTACAAATGTAATTACATGTAAGTAAATTATTCTAAATGAACAGGATTTTTCTTTGTTTAAGGCACCAGAAAGATTTGCATCTGGATTAAACCATTCTGAAATGAAACCAAAAATGTAACATAAGTGGGCTCCCATGCAATGGAAAAAATAATTAAAATAATTAAAAAATAAAATTAAATAAAATACTAATACTAATACTAATACTACTACTTATAATAAATAGTAATAAAATAATAGAAAATCATGAGTGGGATCCTATGCAATGAAAAAATAGATCAATTAATAAATAAATAAATAAACAAATAAATAAATAATACACCTCATGAGTGGGATTCCATGCAATGGAAAAATAATAGAAATAATAAATAATTAAAAAATAAAATAAAATACTACTACTACTACTACTATTAATAATAATAATAATAATAATAATAATAATAATAAAATAAAAATCATGAGTGGGATTCCATGCAATAAAAAATAAAAATAAAAGCTCTCTGGACAAAGCTCACGTTCACTACTTGAGTCGATGTGAACACTCATTCATCCTTAGTAGTCGCCTGGTCAGGGTCACAGTGGTTTAGAATAGGCTAATATTTTGTTTATATTTTAGAAAACATCTCAATTCAGAAAGATTACAAGCTAAGCTTTGAGGAACTCGTAGATCACTCTGATCACTCTTTTTCAGTGTTACAGGAACAAAGTTGTAGGGTTTACATGTAGTGAAAGAAACCTTGTAGCTTAGGCCAGGTTCATTTTGGGTTTAAATCCAAATACAGATACAGATGTGAATATTTAAAGAAGGTACAGATACGATCCTAAACCACTTGCATTAGTATCCTCTGCTTTACATTTGTCCTGAAAAAACAAACAAAATATTGCTGGAGTGCCCTGAATACCACAATCTGCCTTTGCAGGCTAAGCGTTCTTCATCAGATCAGTGGTCTTTTTACGCTTAATACTTTTTGTATCGATGTTCTCTGATTCTGCAGTAAACAGCCTTCCTCCTTGTCACGTTAAAATAATTGCAAAGCTCTCCGAATCGAGCAACTGCAGCATTCTGAGCTCTCCAAACACTGCCTCCCTCGAGGATTGATAGCATCCTACTGCCATTAATATTCAAGGTGAAGTCCCTCCGAGTCTTATGCCGACCCTGCCCACATGATCACGACTCACACAGCTCTCTCTACAGCTCTCCCACACTCTCTTGCTTTCACTCACCCATCTCCTTTTACCATTCTCACTCGTTTTGCCTTTCCTCCTGCCATCTTTCCTTGGCTTTCGTCCACCCAGAAATGAACATTCACGTCCTGATTCTCTGCAGATGCACTGTACTAGCCTTTAGTGTTTGTCCCACCGGGAATGCGAAAGGCTAGATAGCAAAGTGTGTCTAGCATTTGCACATTTTCAGGCTTTCCTTCGGTAAGCAGACCTCCTGGCATGATCTCTCTTTTGCGAATTTAAAGAATTCAGGCGAGCCAAGAAGTTGACTCCAAACTCATTGGCACTCTTTATGAAAATGAGTAAAAATGACAAATATTTATTTATTTATTGGTAAAGTACACCATCAAATGTGTCTGTGTGCTCGGATAATCCCACCACAATAAGAAAAAGTACAATTTATTTAGTAAATTAATCTCTCAACAAGACCCTTATCTAGAGTGACTTCCATTTTATATCATTCCTACAACTGAGCAATTGAGGGTTAAGGGCCTTGCTCAGGGGCCCAGCAGTGGCAGCTTAGAGGACCTGGGATTCAAAATCACATCCTTCTGATCAGTAGTCCAACACCTTAACCACTAAACTACCAAAGCTCCCACTTCCACTTTAGTCGCTATGAGGTCAGGATGTTCACTTCTGGAAGGTTTTTAACTGCTCTACCCTGGTTGTTTGACAGAAAAGAATAAAAGGAGACAAAACACATAAAAGAATAAAAGTAAAAACACAAAAGGTAGACAAGAACATCTCAATTAGGCTTCTGACTCAAATCCAAAAACCCTGCTCCTGAATCACAAGCCGTACAACTGCAGTTCCACTCATTACTTTACTCTGCCCTCAAGACACTACAAAAACCCATTAATGAGCTTCTTTTAAGCTTAAATTGGGATAAAAGTAAAGAAACCAAAAGGTGGAGTGGTTCAAACCAAAAGGTGGCTTGGTTTTTATACTTTTTAATTTTTTGTTGTTGTTTTTTCAAATTCTTCTTTTGCTTTAATAAACCTATAAAGAAAAGAGCAGCACTCAAGCCCAGCCGCTGAGCAGGTCAGTGTTTCTGCACAATGCGATGTGTTCAGCACTTCTGAAGGCTTGCTTCTGATTGGTCAGCGGCGGTGTTATTCTCCATTACAGCGGTTCTGACAGTATACATTAATGTCCAACTCAAAACAACTCATTCACAGAGACTCGTGTGGCAGATGTTCCACATAAGCAGGTTGAAAAAATGTTGTGACTGATCTGTTGCTCATACGTTTCCTGGCAGTTGTTTATTTAGCATTTTGCTGGTGTCTCCAGTGCCTTTGTTACAGTCAGAAGTAAAGCTGTAACTTTAGGATTTCTAACAGTGGAATATGGAGAGTCTGAATTTTTGTGTATTCAAGAGAGAGAGACTTTTTACACATAACAGAGGTAGCTAACTTGGTGTTTGAGTAAACATAACGGCAAACAAATAAAAAGTAGGATGTGTCCATGTTTAATTCATAAAAGTACTGTACGCAGTGGGAAAACTGCTACAAAGGGAACAGAACACCTTGTGACATGTGTTATTGAAAAATAATAATCCTTTTATTATCTTTTTGTGTAACAGCATGCCAAATGTGCTTTATTCTGTACTTATTTACAAAGAATCCCATTATGTGAATTTATGCTGCATTATAATTTGTTATATTTTCTATTTAAAAGCTACTGTATTCACATATAATCACATTCTAGGCTGTGATACTCCACTTTTCTGTGCTGTGTAGTGCCTTGTAGTGTGTGTGTGTGTGTGTGTGTGTGTGTGTGTGTGTGTGTGTGTACATGCGTGTGTGTGGTGAAGACAGCCAACCTGAAGCAGGCACTGGGTCAATTGCTGTCCTTTCACTGCCAGCTCAAGGTGAACTACGCATTTAGTTAGACTCCACTGCACGCTCACCATCTGCAACAGCTTGTCGCTTCAATTCCTCTCCCTTTTCTCTCTCTCTCTCTCTCTCTCTCTCTCTCTCTCTCTCTCCTCCAGGTTCAATAGTTGTCATTTGCTTTATGAGAAATCGCTCAGAGCTCAGCCGGGAACGGGGCCAAGTGCAGCACGCCCATCTGTGTCTTCCGACGCTCTCCATTTTAGCTTAAACTGTAATTAAGGTGACTTGGCACTGTCGTTAGCACCCGTTTCCTATAGTTCAGCTGAATGAATGGAGGTTTGTTGACAGGCGAGCTCCAATAGCCACTTTTGCACGTTCAAAATTCAGCGCTCTTCACTGGACGAGTTGTATCAGAGTGACAGCACAATTACACAAGTCCACTCAGAGGAACAGCAACTCCATGCAGAATTAATTCCACGATGCTTCAATCGTTAGTGCTTTATTCTTACCAGAAGCAACACTCGTCTTATTGCTCACATTCTGTTGCTGTGCAGAAGAGCGTCTTTTCTTTTAGTAACGTGATAAAAGTCATCTGTTCTTTCTGTTCGATACGCTAGCAGGCCCAGGAAGACAGACTGTCCGTTCTTTCTTGTTAAAGAGTTCTGCAACAGGCTCTGTGAATTTATCACACCTGCTATGAATCTGGTGAGCGTAGTAGCTCATCTATACCATCTCTCTGCAGTATTCAGCACCAGCACTCTCACACAACCAAAGCATAATACAATTTAGCACTGAATTAACTGCCAATCTTCCCTACTCCACTTCTGTGTATATGAGACATAGATTAGATTTTGATTATATTACTCCAATCAGCTCAGACCTTATTGTTCATCCCAGTTATTTGCCCAAACCTAGCTTTTACTCTTTACCTGACCGTCACTAGAGTAGACAGGACCTCTATTTCATTCTTCTCATTTTTCATGATTCAGCTACAAAAGATCAGTTGCACAAACTAGTCGATTAATACATTCACCAGTTACTGCGGCAGTGGAAAATATTTCAGACAAAGTGTATCCTACAGTCATGAAGTATAAAAATTTAGACACAAAGACCTCCTCCCACTCCCAGAGGAATTTCTCACACACTTATCTCTGCTTACTTTTGAAGCTAAATAAACTGTAATTAAAAGTCTTACACTGCTGGAATTCTGACCAGTACATGAGTGACAAGCTGCACGTCTTTTTCAGTCTGACTCTCCTAGGTTAGATTTAGATCAGTGGTGCATTCCAGCTGACACCGACTGATCCAGATTAGTATTCAGACGCTACCGAGACCGGAGCTGAACATGGAGTTGTTATCATCTCCTGAAAAAGGATGGGCCTACAGATCACCATGAGATAGCTGTGGATGGTACACATGGGTACGGATGGGTCTTTACACTATTGCACTGTATGTCTATATATTGTACAATTATAGAAAGGCAAGTATTTATCATCTTTGTCTGGTGTCACATAGATAAGGATTAGCTCCTTATTAGACTGATTACTTTGCCTCCTCATGATGTTTCAGGGAGTTTTTCCCTTGCTCCCATCATCTCTGGATTGCTCATTGAGGATAAAATTATACGTTTTTAATTTATATCCAGAACTGATATATTTCTGTAAAGCTGCTTTGTGGCTATATCCATTGTTTATGTGGATAAAACTGAATTAAATTATCAGCATGGACAATTTACTAGACGCTGCTGGGGACATAACCTACTCCTCCCAGTAAGGCGGCTCATTGTGTTAAATTATCTTTATTTGTCACATATACATTACTGCACAGTGAAATTCTTTCTTCACATACCCCATCCTTGGGGGTTGGAGTCAGAGTACAGGGTCAGCTATGATGCAGGGGCCCGGGAATAGAGTGGGTTGGGGGCCTTGCTTAAGGGCCCAACAGTGGCAGCTTGGTGGTGCTGGGGCTTGAACCCCGATCGTCCAGGCAATGACCCAGAGCCTTAACTACTTGAGCCGCCACCACCTTGTTGGTGAAAACGAGCTTCAACACTGAATTTTTTAGAATCAGTACTTTTTTTTTTTTTAATTTTATCCTTAAACTGTGTAGCTTAAAAACACTGAAGTTAATGTGAATATAATTTGTAGTCTGTTTACAGTACATCTGCTAATTGAAGGTGCAGGTCAGTGTATTCTTTGCTGTTGTTTATCAACATTTAACTGTGTTAAGAAAAAGCATAAAACTCACTACGCGCTTAAAATATAATAAGTCTAATATGTTTTCAGTAACTGGTCTCGTGGAAGGAATTATTTGTCATGCAAGCCTTAATACAAAGTGCTGGGAAGTGAGGATTTCATACATTTAATCGTCTCACAAAACTTGTGTCCAATGCAAACACCTCACCTTGAAATAATCCTGTTTAGGATGGACCGATTTTTCACTTTCTGTCTGAAGGAGATTACAGATTTTAAGCATGAGGTGACATAAAGCTTCTCATTCTGTTAAAATATGATCTACTTACAATGCACAGTAATACAAAGCAGAATGCTACAGTCTGAGCTTGCCTTACAAATACCATCTAAACAAATCAGCGTATTACGCTTATGTTAGCAAATCATACAGAATAAACCTGAGATATGACTTTTTTTCATTTCAACAAGAAGACTTGCTTAAATTTCAAGATTGTGTAGATGTTCAGTCACATATTTTCTTTCCTCCCGCTAATCTTCAGTCTTCTTCTGCTTTGCTAACGTATTGTTTTAAGCAAGTGCCAAACTAATCCAGGAAGATTATCATTACAAATAAACTTGCAGCTGTGTTACATACTGGAGTTATTATCTGAGATGGCTGACAAGGAGAAATATTGAAGTGGAAACACACAAACACACAGCTCTTATTTCTTTGGCATTACTTAATTACGTGAGAAATCCTCGTTAAGCTTAGCCGGTATTTAACATCTCGCTTGAAATCAAAAAAACTTCACCGCTGATTCGAATGGCCGTCATTACAGTCAGCGAAATGGTTCCTAGTACTGCGCTGGAAATGTTCCAAAAAAGTTGGAAAGGAAAAGTTGCCAAGTCCAAAAATGCAATCTGAACAGTTAAAAACTTCACCCGAGAGGGAGAACGGCGTACGCACCTGCACTTTAAATCCAATCTTATGATTATGTCAAGAAATTTAGCTCAGTGTTGAAGACGGAGCGGCACAAACCCAAGGTTCAGAACCTTAAAGACTACCGACTTGCTGATAAATGTGTCAGGATGCAAAAAAGAGCCAAAAAACAGGCACATGAATGTGTATATACAGTATAATATTCTGTTCCTTTATAATGCTGAAAGAAAGCAGCCTGAAGCCATGAATTTCCATCTAACACTCTCCTAATTGCAATTTTCTCATTTCCATTACTAATGTATGAGTGCAAAATAATTACTCTTAACATTCACTGCAGTTTAGTTGCCAAACAGCATGTATGTTACATTAACCGCATCCATTCAAATCCTTCTGTATTTTTCAAATCAGTCATAATTACGCTTTATTTTCTTTCTTCCCTCAAAGTAAGGCACAAAAGTAAATATTATAATAGTGATTCCTTAGTTCACCGATTCATAATTCAGACTGATGGTTTGGTAAGCCATGCTTTCACAATGCTGCATCCTCCACAGGGATTTATAATGTAAGCCAAATCGACTTAGGGAAACGGGTCATTTTGATCGCTCCAGGAATAATTCATGTTTGATTTTCTGGGTGAGTCAGACAGCACAGAGGCAGGAAGAGACAAACAGCATCATGCTGCAATTCGGATATTCTGCTCTGTCTCCACCCACCTTCACCTGCCTGCTGGATTCCTTCTAAACAATCATCCACACACACACACACACACACACACACACACACACACACAGAGTTATTTACCAGATTACCGCTCTGGTGATGAATTCTGATATAGGATTGGTCAGCAGGTGCTGGGTTTATTTTCAGTTACAGGCTAAAACTTGTATTTAGAGTTGATAGAGTGCGTAGTTGAGTTAATTACGCACTGTGAGGATTCTGGAGCATTATTTTGTTGTGAGTCACAGTTACTGATGATTCACAGGCAATTTGAGTGAAGAGCATTGTCCAGTCCAGTGCTAGTGTCTGGAAGTCTGATCAAACCACAAATTCAGGGGCTTTAAATGAATTAAATACCAAACATGACTCTATTCATCAATTATTCGTGCTGTCTCTTTAAAGCACCTGTGTCCCAAGTCTAGCCCCGGGGCTAAATCAGCCCACGGATGAACGTTAACTGCCCCACGGCTTCTCTGCCGCATTGCGTGATAGGCGGCCCGCTGGGAAGCACGCAATTTCTCCTAACACGGTTAGCTAAACACTTAACTAAAATTCAATTGTTATTCTGATTACACCTGCTAATTCATTTACAGCATGATATTTAGAGACAAACAGCACAAAGTTAACGGTGAGCGGGGTCAATCACAAACAAGCCGGAAACCACTTCACATGGAAAAACCTTACGGGAAGTCTGTAGAGAGTCCTTAACTAAAGTGGATTTGCATCCAGTTATCAAAAGCGACAATTTAAATCATGTTTAGATTTGTTTGTCTAATTACTTCTGGTCCCTGAATACGGTAATGATAAAAAACGTGCAGTAATTTCTACAATGTTCACCTGATTTGCATGTAAATACTGTGATTCTTAACTAATTTCAATGCTTGCTATTATGTCATTTATGTGTCAGATTAGACTTTTTCCATTTTACAGTAGCATTACGGTAGAAGAATTTAATTGGTTCAGATTGGTGGCAGATAATCCGTTCCAGCTCCCAAAAATATGATCAATATTCCCAATACGAAGCGTATATAAACTGTACGGCTGCTTACAAAGAACTGACCCAAGCCAAGCATTCCATGTCAAGGGTCCTCACAGGAAGTGGTGCCACCATGCTTGGGCTAAAAATAGAACAGACCGCCCACACCACCAATCTGTCAACAAAAATCACCTAGCTTTTGAATGCATGCTGAAGACAACGTTGGTATCGTGGGTTGAGTCTTTCACACAGCTTTCACTGACTGAAAAAAATTCGTAAACTCGCTTCGCTCTCCACTGACGCTAACAACGGCTCCCGGACGTATGCGTAACTTAGCCAGCGTTCCGTTCCGTTCGATCGTATGCTGAAAATGCTTTCTAAGCCAATGCTAATTTCTTGCAAAATTTCAATAAAGGCGAAAATTCGTAATGGAGGGAGGTCATGTGCCGAGGTGCCTCTGTATTTGACAACAAAGAAACAAACGTTATTTCTGTCTTCAGTCCACATTTTCTATCCCTGATTTTTTTTCATGCTTGGATTGTCTTTAACAGTAGTGCATGTCACTCCTAAAAAAAAATCCCCCATTTCAGGTGATTCAGCTCAAGAACAATCTGGCAACCTCGAAGGCATGAGATACATGCTAATTTACACAATCTGGATGGATTAACTTTCTCCTAACTTTTTTTTCTGTGTAAATAATGGCACAACATTTGTACTTAAGCTGCCTTAGAACCAAAATGAGACAGGGCTCCAGACAAGGTGATGGAGATGGACGAACAAGAGAAAAAGGAGAAAACAAATGAAAGAGACTGAGACAGAGAGAAAAAAAAACGAGGGGGGAGAAAGAGGGAAAGATGTAGATGGCTGTAAGAATCCACTCCTGCCTCAGTTCTCAGTTGGAAGCCTACATCACAGCCCACCTCCCACAGGACTCCTGTCAACCATCGCAAAACTAGGACAGAGAGAGTGTGACAGAGAGAGAGAGAGAGAGAGAGAGAGAGAAAGAGTGTGTGTGTGTGTGTGTGGAGAAACACTACTTACATCACACAGTACATATTGTTAAATCTCATCACATGTTCCCAAAATTAGAAACTGAGTCAGGCACTTTTTTTTTTTTTTTTTAACAAGCATCATCAGATCAGTCAATGTTCCTGTGTGGTCCCCTTCTGGCCTTTCTGTGAAATACTGAACATCTACACACTCCTACTGAGCAAAAAATCTGTGTCACAACTGGTGCTCTACATGTGTATGCATATTTATACTCAGAAAAAACTTTATGCACTTCACTAATGTTTATATTTTATTTTTGTTATTATTATTATTATTATTATTATTATTATTATTATTATTATTATTATTATTAATAATAATAATAATATTTTCTCTGACTAAATGTACAAATGCACATTAACACTGTTTACCTTTGTATGTGAAGATTGCAAAATGCAAATAAATCTTATATCAAATGAAACATCTTATATTTACTCTTAACCACACCACAGTGCTGTTGAATGCTCGAATCTGATTGGTGCATTAAAATGTGAATTAATTTCATATATCTAAGCTAAGTAGCTCTATAATGTGAATGCTAATATTAATGCACTCGTTCTAAAAGTCTGTTGCGTACACATGGACTTGTATGGCGCATGCTCCCAAATCATCTAAATCTCCAATTTTGTTAAAAACGTCTTGCTATAACTGGTGAAGTTTTTATTCGCTGTTAAACTAAACGACACTGAGAAATGTACCTAAACCATGCCGTCATCATCAAAACAGAGAAGAGCGCTTACACACACTGTGCTGATAACGACGTTTATAAAACAGAATCTATTAATATACACTAGAATATATTAATAAAAAATAAATAAATAATAAAAAAAAAATGTAGTCAGGAAAACAGAACAGGTTCTTCGTTGATAAAGTGAACAGAGATCCACAGACTCATGTTTAAACGCCGCCACTGACTTTCACCTCAGGTGATGCCATGGAGACTGATGCGTATGATGCAGATAAACAAAGTGAGAACTCATTTCTCACTGTAAACTGATTATTCTGTAAAATTTGGCAGTAATGTGTTTTTTTTCTCCATAAGTAGATTAGGTTATAAATGTACAGGTAGATGATGTCTTTCAGTGGAATTGGAATGAAATCTCTGAATGCAATTTTCTCTGTTTTCGCTTTCGGAGGTAACTGAGAGTTCAAGTGGCAGAATTGACTTCAGAAATGTGATGGTGTGAAGAAGGGTTTTCCCAGGCTGCCACACATTTCCTCGCTATTAACCTTTTCTGAATGATGATTAGCATAAAGGTCATTATTTTAGGCTACGGAAAATTCTTTAGAAAAGTGCTGCTTTTTTTTTTTTTTCCTGATCAGGCTTCAACCTGAATACACTCTGGATAAAGCCTCCAGTGCACTGTGGAGAAAAGAGTTACATAACATAACATGTACAGTTAAAACACACTTCTGAAAACAGTATCAAAAACATAAGCAGAGCAAAGCCTCGGTAAAACCGGAGAAATAAATTCGCTCCTCATCGACATGTCAGAATAGCAAAACAAAAATGAATCATCACCTCAGGTTTAAAATCATTTCATTCAACATCATGTGTTTAAAATCATCAGCGTGAGCTTCATCTAATGCCTAGGGGCTAGATTTAACATCAACCACCAATTAGCACTAATCTCATTTACACTCATTTAAACATTACATTAACTAAATCTTTGTGAAATTTTTTAGGATATTTTGTGAATAAATGAAAGCTGACAGTACGACGACGAGCCGATCGGCATAATGTTTACACGCTGCAAAAAAACACATTTCTCTTTATTCAATCAGATTGGATCGGATTTCTGACCCGAGATCGGATCAGATTTCTGTGAATGACGACGCAGCGAGCCGTGAATGGCTTTCTCTACAGCTGAAATGAGGCAGATGATCAGTAGGACTGCTGAAGCATTGTAAACACTTAGCCATGAACAGTAAAACTTCACATTACACATGATATATCAACATTTTCACAACATTTTAAAGACTAAACACAAACAAGACAATACTACGAGTCTCCCCATTGGTCTCCACTCTCTTTTCTTTCTTTCTTTCTTTCTTTCTTCTTTTTTTGTGTTTTCATTTCAAATGATCTGATTATGTGAAAAGTTAATCCTTCGTGGGGCACAGGCTAATTTGGCCAGCTGTCACAACTCTGCAAACAGATAGCTCTGACAAACACACGCCGGTGTTTAACGGGAGAAGGAAGCCGATGGATTTTAAACGGCTCGAGTTGTAATGACTTCTGAGCATGTCGAAGGAGGAAATATTTGATTAGTGCGGATTAGAGAAGTCGGAGGACAGAAAAGGTCAGAAGGGAAGAGGGAAACGTTAACCTCAGTGGCAGGGGGTGGATGAAGGGTAGAGGTTAAGAGAAAACAGACAGAACAGGAAGTTGGGCCACAGCCATCTCCGCTCCATCTGCCATCTCCGTTTACATGTCAGAGTCTCAGCCATGTTTTTTTTTTTTAAATTCCTCATTTTTTTGGCTCGTCATAGCTATAAAGGTCAAAGTGGAATCGTAAATGATTACATTAATCATACAGGCTATATCAAGAGGGAGGTCAGTGGACACGGTGCAGGCCATGCTGCGTGGGAGGGAACAGAGGGAATGGAGTGTGTGTCGGGCATTATCTTGATGAAGCCATTATCGATTTAGCTAGTGTAAGCCAATGGAATTCAGATAACGTCTCTTTTAATTGAGATTACATTTTGCAAGTTCAACGTGCACTCATCCAATTTAAGAGTGGCCATGGTCCCGTTTAACTCCTCATAGATGGAATCAACCATGAGCCAATCAATGAGCCGAGTTCTTACAGCTTCCTCTTTTTTTTTCTTTTTTTTTAAACAAACTGTGGGATGGAGGGGAGATCTTTGTCTTGTCTTTTTTTTGTTTTTTGGTTTATCATGTCAGTGCATACATACCTCCTTTTCTACATATTTTCTTGCCCGGTTTCCTGGCACATTCCTTGGATATTCTTTTTACTGCAAAAATGAATAGAAGACTAAAGAATAACATGGAGCTCCGTTACAGACAGCGGGAGCATGCAAACAGCACTGAGACGAGGAGGGAAAAGAGGTTAACATGGAGAGCTGCTCTCACTGTCTTCCAATCCATCATTAGCATCATCATCAACATCATCATCATCATCTTCATCATGATGATCATTATTACTCTAAATGAGGTTCTCACTCTATGATCCTAGCTCATTGTGCCAGCACACACAATGGACACATTATGAACTGCTGGCAGAAACGTGAGAGTGAGAGAGGCAGGAGTTGAAAAGGAACCAGCTTCACCTAAAAAATGGACGTGCTATGGCACATGAGGATGTGTTTGCGCAAGGGGATGGCAAGGGAAGTTAGGAGACATGAACAGCCACTCTTACGCACTCTCGCACGTCATTCACACTTACTTACATATATATATATATATATAGGCACTCGCTCATGTCTCACATCAAACACGCCCCCCCTTTCCCCACACACACACACACACACATACAGACACAGATACGTAAAAGCAGTGGAAGGCATGTTGACATGCAGCGATCATGCTTTTCTAGGTTCACTCACACAAATAAGATACAGAGACGAGACAAACGGATCCACACCGCCACACACATACACACTCACCATCCTCTGTGGGCACATAAATGTTAAGGAAAAGGCAGTCTTCGCTCTGCTCCTGCACGTAGGTCGAAACCACCTCCAGACCGTTGGTGAACCACACGGGCAGCATGACATCAGGCAGCCTGCCCTCCACAACGCTCTGTGGGCACACTGGGCCAAAGTGTGTGGCGTTGCGGATGTCGTGCCAGGGCGTGGGCGGCTCGGGGGGCTGAAATCGCCTCTCCCCTGTAGGAGGTGCCGCGTAGGGAACGCCCAGGAACTGGATCACGGGCCCCAGGATCTCGTTGTTGAGTTCTTTCTTGAAGCCCCTCAGCTTGCCGTATGCCGTGGTCACCACAGGGTCCAACTCGTCCAGCTTCTCCGCAGCACCCGCCCAAGTCTGGAGCGCCAAGGCCAGCACCCACAGCAGGAAGGGCAGCTCCAAGCCGGCGCCCATATCCAGCCGCGACTGCATGGCACTCCAGGGCCGACCGAGCATAGTTCACCGATTCCCCTTCCCTCCCCACAGTGATACAAAGCTCCGACACGGGTTTTATATCCGCTATATCCTTTGACTGGACACGCTCAAAGCCGAGAGGTTGCACCTTCGGAACGTAGGATTCTCGAAACGTCCAGCGGTTCTTCGCATGGCAAGGGTTCCCTCATCGAGCACTACGCTTGGCAAGGCCTCATCTTCAGCGCACACTGTTCGTCAGGTCACGTCCTGTCCACACAGCCACTTTCCATGCTAGCTGTTCACGACCGGTTCTGGGCGGATAAATCAAGCCCGCCGAGGCCCCGAGTCTATATCCTGCAGGAAATAAAAAAGAATTCATTAGTGCCTGGATAGAGGCAGATGGGGAGTGCAGCTTTATTGAGCGTTACGGTCCTGCACGGTTGCCATCAAGCGGAATGTTCCAGAATCAGAGCTCAGCTATATGACGCTGCATCTATCATGCTGACCGCTGAGACCCGGTTAGTTTAAAGAGAAGCTCTGAACTCACTGACATTGATGCAGCTTCAAAAGAGGGTCAATTGGAGGAGAGATGCTATAATAGGGCTATAACTGAGGCATGGTTTAAAGTATTAAAATAAAGGCATCATAGAGAACTGTAAATAAAGGCAACGCGGACGATCCGTTTTCGCCCGGGCCGATACAAGGCCAAACACAAAGGTAGTCTGTGGAGACTGACATTAATTAAGATGATCCTGTAGACAAACAACATCTAAAGTAGCTGAAGGTAAACTCTGATACTTGCCAGCACATTTCTTCTTCTTACTCAAGCACAAGGGCATATTTCACACTTGCATACATATAAAAGCTATTTTTATCTCCACCACAGGAAACATGGCTTAATGAGCAAGACAAGTAGATTCATAACTGCTTCGGCAGACACCCAGACAGCCGCGTTCAGATCCGTCCTTCATTTAGCGCTCTAAACGAATGAACCGCCGCTACTCCCACAGCAACAGAATAGGGTTTATGTTCACAGACAACAGCACGCTTGTCCCGAACATTACTGTAGAGCCACACACAGACTGAAAAACACTCTGCTCCAAGCTTTCTAACAAGTAAATCATTCAGGCGAGGATGTGGACGATTCGGAATTTCCGGAGCAATCTACAGTAGAGGCTATGTCCCGAACAGAGAGGCTGAATGAGTGGCACTTTAGAGTGACCTGCTCCCTGACCTCAATACCGTAAAGACCTTCTACTACTTCTACTTTAATCCAAAATACGCTGTTATGATACAGACGCTTTCATTTTCAGAGTATGAGCACATGTGCTTGGTATTCACCAATACAAATCCTGATATCAACAAAAGTAACCTACTTAGTATCAGTCAAGCACCTTTCTAATTTAACGTTATTTATTTAGCTCTTCTCTTGTTTATGTTAAAAGTAAACCTATACACCATGTAACAGGAGCAGACTGTAGACGACGGCGAGTCAGGGGACAGGAAGTGCATTCCTAACTGGTTTCATCACACACTACAGTTTCTCTGTACGATCACTCCATTGCTTCACGCCCTGTGTGTGTGTGTGTGTGTGTGTGCACTTCATGGAACCTTGCACTCGTTTTTTAATGACCATGCTCACTGACACTACTCTGTACACTCATTACAGATGCATTTTAAACTTCATGAGATTACTTGGATTGTAGGAAAATACTGGAGAATTTGAAAGCACAGACTGCAGCCTGTACACTTTGTTTATGAACTCGTTTTTTAACCAGAGGCCCAAAATACGGAATTTCTGCCTGTTTTGTAGTGTCCATATGCAGCACTGAATTTCTGTATCATGTCACACTAGCCACACTGGTGTTTAACGACTGATTATGAAAGTAGCCACTCAGTGCTTTAGGAATTTGTAGTATTTCTGTTACCTAGCCTACTTGGAGCAATATATTCACGGATTTTGAAAGTCTTTTTCACACAAATGTTTATAAATTCAAAGTAATCGCTGATATCAAACCCGTTTCCACTCTTTGAGATGCCCCAAGTGCTTCTTCATAAGCGTCTAAAATTAGTTCTGTGTACGGTTATTCAAACAGAGGTGAAGACGTCTCCCACTGAAATTCAACAGACTCGTTTTCTATCAGAGCTGCAGTCCTAAAATAATTTATTTGTTTATACTGGTTGAAAATGTCCACAGGCAGAATGGAACATCATCGTACTGGTAAAAGGCTTTTAAACATGGATAAAAAGCTTAGTACAGAAGATAGTATCCTGTGCTGTCTGCCACTTTTCCGACGTTGTTATTGCACCCATCATATGGTACAGCAAAACTACAAATAAAGCTGAAACAGCTATTGATCAGTATATTCAACACATGTAATGGCATTTCATGGCGTAATCATTTATAGTCCGCTTCTTAGAACCTCTCCACCAAATTCCATTTGTCTTATTGAGCTGTCAGATAATTAGCAAGAGCCCCTTAGAAATCATCACCTGATTTATCTGTGCTTCTTTTATTTAGCTGTCTCTCGCTTTAATCTTGGCCTGGGCTTCATTTCTGCCCTTTGCACTTCATATTTCAAAACAAACTACCATTTATTGACAGGAGCGGACAAACGGTCTGCATCCATACACAAATGCAAGTGGCGTCCTAAAATAATTAAGCGAAGGAATAAACAAGAAGCCCGAAATGAAAAATCCGCTGCATTGATTGGGTGTTGTATTGTTAATGAGACTATAAAATGCTGGGAGGTTTTCTTACAATAGAGCAGGAAGAAAAACTGCAGCCAGGCCACGGAATGAGCCAGTCCATGAGGCGATCCAAATATTTAGATTATAGAGGGTGGAATGGAAAGGCAGACACAAGGTTTGGCTGGGAAATGATAAAACGCTGTCTGTGTAATGAGAAAGAGTGTCAGAAATGATCTAAAGGTGGTTTAGATGAAGAAAGAGGTAGACAAGCTCACGCAGGAAGAAGGTCTCCATCCTCTCTGCTCTGCTCAGCTTCATGAAAAGCAGATACGAGCGGAAAAATAGCAAGAAAACAAAAACATAGCAATCAGCTAGCTTTTTTCTCTCGAGTTGGAATGGTATTTTTCCACTGAAACATGAACACTAAATACTAATAAAGGTAGACTTTTCAACTGAATATATTAAAAAGAAAGAAGAGGGTGCAGGAGCGTACATCCAGTCTTTTTGTTCTTGAGCTGTTTCACTTTCATGCCTTGGTGATTAAAGGCATGTTCTCACTTATTAGTCTGTTTGCTAAATCTGAAACTGACTGTTCAAAATTTAATGCTTTTGATTCATCTTATTTGGTTTGCTTTTCCGCTGCTCCTAACGAAACTAAAAAAGAGAAGAAAAACTTTAAAAAAAAATCTTGTAATGTTCAGAAATAAGTGATTAGAATACCTCCTGGTATGGAGAAAAGTGACCCTGTGCGCTGAACAAACCATTATATAATTATCCAAACAACTGGTTTAAAATATCTTGTGTGTGAAACCCATGCAATAATTTTTTTTCTCTTTTTATTTGTCAATTTAAAAATGCAGAAGACGTCCCGGTTCTGCAGTGATACAGCTCTGTCCTTTGGTGTTTTAAAATAAATCACATTTACGCATTTGGTTCAGTTGCTTAAATTCAGGGTTAAATCCCTGCAATCAAAGTTCACTTGGAATGAGACCAAACCTCTGGGACAGAGTGACTGTGATGTTCTCTCCTGCACAAACTGAAAGAGAAAACAGATCAGGCTTTAATTCAAACAGACCAAAACACTGCATACGTGACAGCTAGCTTAATGGATTCTCTGAGAACAAGTAGTGTGAGGTCAGTACCATTTAAACAACTTTACTGTAAAGCTGCTCTTAAAAACTCAGCAGATTACCTGTCTAAAGATTTCTAAGGAAGCCAGGTCAGGTTGCCTTCTAATAATGTTCCTTAAAAATCACTTATTTGTTTCTTTTGTAAATTCACAGAAAAGGGTTTTTTTTCTTCTTCTCCTGGATGTAGTTCTGACCCTTTTATCCCCTGAAATGTCCAAAAAGAACACAGATGTTTTTCACTCTTCGTCTCTTGTGTGCTACTGTAGGCCATTACAGGGAACCTCTGCTTCTTGTTGGTGAACAGCAGCATTTTGCACAATGGCACAAAACAACATCCTCAATACAGCTGTTTAAAAAAAAAAAACACTTTTCATGCGGCATACCAAACACGCGAGGAGCCTACACACTGAAGTCGGCAGCATTGCTGAGGTGAGAATTCAAATCAAAGAACTTTTAATGAAGTTCTGAATATTCTCTCCGCAGGAGCTGGGAGATGGTTTTTGATTAGACGCTAGTGCAGCGTGGAAAACAAATGACCTATTATTTTAGCGCGAGCTGTCAGAAGCGCGGGACGTAGGGTGCGAAAGGCGGCTTATTGCCGCAGTCAGTCAACAGCCTGAACAGTCCATCACCATGTGCTTTAGGTCCACGCAAGCCTCGCGCTGACCTTAATGATCTCATTCCACCTCCAATCAGGCTTTGGGGAAATTTATAGGCGGCGGCTTATATGCCTATTTTCACTGATGTGCTTAGCTTGCAGGACTGCCCGCTGCCGCTGGAGGAGGAATGAGATTTTTTTTTTTTCTTGGGGGTTGAGGGGGATTGGGGGTGTGGTTTTTAAAGTCCAGCTAAATTTGGTGAGATTCAGAAAGCCCGCTACAACCAACACACACACACACACACTCCTCATTAAATAAAAAAAAGGCCACAGTTTGCGATATACTCACTGTATCATCAGTTCTGTGTAAAAGCTGTCACTTGGTCTTTGGGGGCTGGAGTAATGAGACGTGATGCCGCTGGCTGAGGCTGGTTGTGCCTGTGTTTTTTAACAGGTACACAGACAATGTGAGAACAGCGGGGGGAGTTATTCTTATAGCGCAAGTGTGAAATGCACCTAGTACAAAATGAAAAGCATGGGAATATGACATGACCAGGACTGGTGGAAATGCTTCCCGAAGCCAGAGAACGTGTTACTGAAGTGACGAAGAAGAAGTTTGTATGAGCGAGGGGAATTGGTTATTAATACCAGTGGTACTTCTGGTTCTTAGATAAAACTACACACTCAGTGTCCATTTTATGACATAAATCTACCATAAAGATCATCTGGAACTCCATCCTCCAGAATATCTGCATGTATATGGCCACAAGCTTCAGCATCCTGAAGAAATCTGTTTGTCGGTTATTTCCATGTACTGCTGATAAACAGCTAGCGATTATGAGTTTGCCTAAGGCAGCACTTCTCAAAGTCTGGATTTTGGTCCAGATCCAAACCCGGAGGGAATTCAATCCAGACCCGCCTCCATTTCTTATTTCAAGAGCACTAATTGTGTGTAAGGGATTAAAAGTATGGAAGTCTTCGTATGAATCAACAAATAAGTTTCTTGTGAGAGCTCTGACACCGCAAGAGAGAGCTAGAGAAGCATCTTTTGGAGTGGCCGGGGTACTAGGCAAAAGCATGAAGCCATTCTCTGATGCAGAGATAGTTAAGGAGTGTTTAGTGGAGATAGCAGAGGTTTTTTTTTTTTTTTGAGGAGAAATTTAAGAAAATTCCACTATCCAATGACACTTCAAGCAGGAGGACAGAGGTGATTAAGCAGTTAACTGATGATATCATCATCGTTGTAGTTATTAATGTATTTTGAATGCAAAAGGCACTTTATTTTTGCAAAAAATTGTCATGTTTTGTAATAACCAATTGTTCCGGACCTTTGACATTGATGAAAAGTCAGCTGGATGTCTGCACTGTCACTCAGATCTCGGTCATGACGAGTGACAGAGTGACAATAAATGTTAACCGACAAACTACATGTATCTGAGTACTAGAGAAACCTTATGTATGGTATCTAAACATGAGTCTCCAAGTTATAATGTTCCAGGGTATGAAAGACAAAACTCCCTACTTCCCAAAGGACGTCTGTTCTAAAGCTTTTTGCACCCACAAATGTGAAAAAGATCTAAGTTAATTCAGTCCCTGATTTAGTGGGTGCCTGCAGTAACGTGGTGAAGCAAACAAGATCCTGCAGCTCAGCATCTATCTGCAGCTCTGCTCCATCTCAAATGACAGCTAGCAGGCAGCCCACGCAGACTCTGTGCTACCACTTTGTTAGTGTAAAAGTACTTTCTCTCATTCTCACCACCCTTCTCTCTCTCTCTCTCTCTCTCTCTCTCACACACACACACACATACGCACACACACACGTCCCTGACCATCCCTAAGGCCCTGTAGGGTGTACATGGTAGTAAGTTGTTTGTATGTGTTGGACGCCACTTGTGTTTTTTGTTTTTTTTCACCTGGCTGCCATCTAGCGACATCTGCTCTATGAGGTCATCATCGAAGCACTATGTTGGCGTGGAAACCGATCTGCTGAGCTCTTAACCAATGGAAGGTCCCCGAGAGAGAACGGAGCTTCCCACTCACTCTCTTTGGGGCTTGAAGTCCACCATGCGTGGGAACGTCATTACCATGCATCCAGAAAACAATAAGCTGCATAATTAGACTTTTAGCACTTTTTTTATCATTTCTACAAAGCACAGGAAGGGGCTGGAACCCTCCGAAGTTTTCGATTCTTAACAGAAGATGCCTCGTCTCAACCCATCAACATCAGCCAGTCAAGTAACCACGAGGGCCAATTAAATGATTTGACATCAAAGTGTTAATTAGTCAGTTCCTGGAGAACTTGGATGCTTTAAACGGCCTTCGGGTTTAGAAATGTAACTCAGGGAGGAGGCGAAGGGGTAGGTTATTATCATGTCGCTTCATTTGGAGAGTAGACTACAGACACTGGGAGGGTCTAGACGGTCTTATAAAAAACATCATGATAATATGTGCTTTTAACATTTTTCTGTAAAACAGCAGAGCTGGAGTAATTAACATTCTTTTTGCTGTGTAGCACAAAATCTAATCTAATGACTCCAACGTACACAACACAAGACTCTGATACTGGATTAGCTGCTGGTTAGTAATGAATCACAGCACTGGATGTCAATACATTCATCTGAATTAACACATATAGTACATATTTATAGGAGTTGGGGATGTGGAATCTTAGTGGTTAAGGTGTTGGACTCCTGATAGGAAGGTTGTGAGTTTGAATCCCAGGTCCACCAAGCTGCCACGGCTGGGCCCCTGACCAAGACCCTTAATGCTCATTTGCATGATGTTTACAGCATTCATTCATTCATTCATACATACTTGCTAACTGACTGGTCAGGGTTGTGGTGGAATAAATTAAGGTTAATATTGCAGAATTATTCCATAATTGTTAAAAGCTTTAATTCTAGTTGAGACCAAACATGAGACCAATTAATCAAAAAAGAAAGAAAGACTGAGAAAAATGCCTCCAGTTTTCAGCCACACCCACTATAAGCCACACCCACTTTAGATTTACATCTGAATACAGATCCGGACACGGCTAGTGGTATTCCTCAACTGCACAGAGATGATGGGATTTGTTTGGAACCTTACACGATAAATTGAAAAAAACAATTAAAAGTATATTTGGCGCCAGAGAGCGGTCAGGTGCGAGCGGTGAAACGAATATTGTTGATAAAAAAGGAGAGATAAAGTGAGTGAAGGAAACACTCCAGCCTCTCTCACTTTAACAAGCTGCAGGATGCCCATCGATCCACCAAGCCCTCACACACTCGTACTGACTGAGAGGTGGAAAGTGGGATTCTCACTGCACTCACCACGGGGAGGGAAATAAAAAAAAACACGCAAGTCTGTTTAGTGAGTTCAGCTGTTTGGCACTCTCAGACCATAGGACAACGGCTGCACAACATCTTCTTGCTTTTAAAAGGTGAGAGCAGAACAGATTTGGTTCGGAATAGTAGAAAGAAGAAAGGTCAGTGCTGTTGAATGTTAGTGTAAGGGCAGAGCACATGAGCAGGAAGAGAAATCCACAGGATGTCCACATACTACAATTTAGCACAAACACACCAGGTTCGAGCTGCACAAGGAACTGCTATATCTGAGCTGTGGACTGTTGATAGATTCCTTTATGACTATTAAAGTTACTGCAGGACATGTGAGGATGACATCTTACTCTTTGCTATAACAACTGGCCTCATATTTTACTAAATGCATTGCTCCGAAGGCATGCCCCTACTTCATTTCCCTTCCCTTCCGCACCATTACCTCGGCTCATCTGCCAAGGCCAAACCGGATCTAAGATCTGTCCTTTCGAATCATTTCTCCTGCTCCATTTATTAAGCTAATCCCATACACATTACAGTCCATTTGATGAGACCACTCTACGCTTTAATGTTTATGCTGCAATAGGACTGTTTAAAAGCCCTAAAGGACAGGTGTGCGATAAACGGGGCAACAGGTAGCGCACCTACTTAGCCCTCCATCCGAGTGTGCACAGCGACTCTTAAGTAAGCATGGGAAATGTTGAAAGAGAAACTGCTGTTGTTCTTCCGCAGCCTGCTGTGCACCGCCACGTCAGCTACGCACAAACGATTATGGCAAAATAATCATTTTCTTTCGGAGAGGAAAAGACGAACTGTGCAGGAGACGTTTAAAGAAAGCTTCTTGTCTGCTCAGTGAATGGGAAAGTGACGAGCCAGTAGGTAGAACGGCGCCACACTGAGAGAGTCCCAAAAAAGCCAAATATGCCTGTTTCTTGTGTAACTGATATATATATTTATATTCCACGTGACAGATTGTGAATCTCCTGTTGCTCTTCTACATTGTGCTGCAGCTGAGAAAATCATTACACTGATACATTATCCAAACTCTATTTATTTTTAGTTTAATTATCTATACAGTGATTCTTTAAAGTGATATAAGTTCTGAAAATAGAGCTGCACAAAGCAGAACGAAAGCATAATCAGCGTAAAGTAGGGTTAAATAAACACGAGCCGTGTTCAATAACATCACATCCCCCAAAACTGTATAATAAAATAAAACTGAATTTTTAAAAAAACCTCATATGCTAATGAGACAGGAGGAGCTCAGAGAGTCACGTGACATGCCCATGTGTCCTAATTAGCATATCACAACAACCATGGATTCTTATATTGAGTTTAAAACATAAGAAAAAATCAGAGATTCAGCGAAACAGAGGCCTGCAGCTGATTCTCAAACCTACTACAACAACAGTAGAACACACAGAGGTTCGGAAATTACAAGGTTGAAGGAACTGAAATGCTACCTGAAGTTGAAATCGGATAAAAACCTGGCATCTTTCTTACTTGACAGGTAAGTTGGCTTCAAGCTATTTTGTTTCTGCTCACTCCCAATTTAGACTCACTTGATAGACAGAAAGTCAGAATAGACATTGACTTGAACTCTACGTATGCTCTATAAGCCATATTTTGTGTAATGAGCTGTAGACATTTTCAGTGTAAAATGATTTCCTCTATCTGCTATTCAGTGCTCGCTCTGCCGCATAGTGCTTATGAGCTCAAATGCAATAAATACATTTTAAAATAATAACGTTTCTGCATCGAGACACTAGCTTTGTTTGTTTACTGATTTAATGTTTTCAACTGAGTATCAAACTTTTCCTCAACGTGTGTGTGCTTTCTTGGGAAATGTCCATCTTTAGTCATGTGCTTTTACGGTCATGTGACCTGAATATATTTGCATTTATAATGACTGGGCAGGGATATTCAAATTAATCAGCTTGTTTCTTTTTAGGTGTTGTGTTATTGTTTTATATTGGAATTACACATCAAAAAGACTTTTTATTTTTTCCAACAACATTTCGGAATTAACTCAACACGTTTGTGTGTCGCTTGAAACAAAGTCAGCTACACGCTGGCCAATAATTTGGTCATGAACTTGTGTTCTTATCTCACAACATACATAAAAGAACTGATTTAATTTCTCTGAAGTGCAAACACATTATACTGAATGAACAGGTAACATGTTCACAATGAAAAAGATAACACATTCCGTTATGTGATCCTGTCAGACTCGACAAAACAGTCACGGAGGTTAATAGTAAGTCAATTTCTCTGTTTATGTACAGTAGGTATGAGTGAGCAGTCAGATATGAAGCTCACAGGGCAAAGAAAAAGACGTTCATTAACATGAATGCATTTACAGCAGCAGTGTCTGAATATGAGCTACTAGTTTTATATATTGGGAAAAAGATCCAACTACATTTGTCTGAAAATATTGTGAGCAAAAAGAGAGGAATGAATATAGTTTTTCTTATCTTTTTTTTTTAACTCCATCGCACACACACATACATACACATCACACACATGTATATAGATCGATTATGAACATGATCAAGAATTATGACTGATGTATCTGAGGTTGAGGAGCCAAAAGGGTTTCTTTTTTATTTTCCCCAGGCAATATGATGGGGTTTATGTGTAATGAAACACACCTTGTGATCTAATCTAGGCCTCATTTATGTGTAACTGCGAATACAATACATGGAAATACAGTACAGATAAGAGTGTCATTGCATTACATCACTAATGCATACTCAATTGTTCTGCAAAAGCCAAAAGAGTTCAGCTAACAAACTTTAACAAACATTTTTTTTTCTCTGGATGCTGAACTTCCTTGTCTGGCAGGTTTGTAGGAAGAGAACGTGAATAGTCTGGATATGAAATCCTGCTTTCCCCAGCTGACTGGGCTTGTGAATTTAACAGCTCAAAAAACTCAAAAAACCACCAGACCAACTCAGATCTCAGTTAGATGTGTCAGTCTGCATAGCAGAAAAAAACAGTAATACCTGCTGGTACAAACTACCCAGATACATGGAGACAGCATAAGGACATTCTGACAGACTTGTCACCTTATGGATTTTCTCCTGGCAAGTCTTTCATGGATGTAAGATTTATTTGGGGTTAAAGCCAGTACACATTTAGCATATTAAACACACGAGTAAGCGTTGTCGTGTCTAAACATCTATTAACAATGCCATGGATTCTGAAGCACTTACTACGTTTTCTGAAGGTCATAGCAGATACACTTTCCCTTGAAGTTATATACATGTAATTAAAATTAAAGATACTTCATCCTCCATGTTCGATCAGGCCATTAAAGTGTAAGGCTACTTTCTTGTGGGCTTTTTTTTTGGCTTAGCAAATGCAATTTCAGCTTTCTGAAGGTCACATCTTTATGCAAAAAGATGAGACGCCTGCTTTAGATTCATCCAGCATTAGACACTGGCAATCTACAGAGGATCAGTGTGCATGAGTTAACTGTTCGGAAGCTGATTTAATTCAGCTTAGAAGAGAAGCTGGGGAGGAATGTGGCAGAAAGATGAAAGTTACAAGACATCACCACTGATCCGAATGCCGTGATGCAGAGAGGTGTACGTAAACAAATGAGTATTGTGTTGATGTCATGAGTTTAGAGGATTCAGAAAACTCACCTAGGACAGAATACGATATGAAAATGATTTATTTGTCCAGTAGGTTTATTAAGCAGAGTATGTCCAGTAGCCTGTTTGAGTATTTTATTTAAGATTATTTACATTCAAATTATATCATAAGAAAAATCAAATCTGAAGATTATTTCATTAAAATGTCTAGATGTTCTTTTTTACTTATATACAAATAAATTAATTCAATTCAATTCAGTGTATTCATATAGCGCTTTTAACACTGCACATTGTCTCAGAGCAGTTTCACAAAAGTAAAGAAACAAAATATAGAAAAAAATTTTCTATTTTCTAATTTTCTAATATATTATTTTATCCCTAGTGACGGTGGTGAGGAAAAACTCCCTGAGAGGAACCTTGAGAGGCACCAGGCTCAGAAGGGAACTTCATCCTCACTTGACAGTAAATAACGTAAATGTTGATAATGTCCTTTCTACAACAGCAACCAGGAGCAACTAACAGGTCAGTGTAGTATCTGAGTTCATTATATATAAAGGTCGGTGCAGTGAGGAATAAGATTTCAGTGATTTTAGTGGAATTTTGATGATGCTAAAGCCAACTGTGGACAAAAACCATCAAACCTGGCTCTCTGAGAGGGAGAGACATCTTTAATATTTTTCTGTCAATCACGGCAACCTTCAGTGGCATCAGCGAGCTGGTGTATGAGAAAGGGGCGGATAGCACTTCCCTCGCAGTGTGTTCTGCTGCCCCGTGACGCAGCAGGAGCTGCAATTCAAAAACGTGCAGCTGGTTGGCTTCACGTGTCTTTAGAGGAAGCACGTGTTAGCCGTCACTCTCCTCTGTGGGTAGCTGTGGTATGATGAGGAGAGCTGGCTGGTGGGTGGGAACTGGCAGGTGACCAAATTATCAGCCTGATTATTGAAAGGTGATTATTTTTGCCAACAGTGCTGGAGGTTATGTTTGATAACACACATTTATGACGTTATACCATACGCTAAAATCCAAAGCTGTTCATTTTAAGCTTTTTAATTCATTTACAGTAAAAAATAATAATACATGATTTTATGCTTGAGCACTAAGAGCAGCAGCTAAAACAGAGCCAGTAATAAACTCCACAGCATAACTGAAAACAGTAGAAAGATTTGCACGAAACAAAAGAAAAAATAAGCACAAACAACAATGAAGAAATTGCAGCATCTTTACACTAGCAGAGTCAAACATGAAGCATAATGAAGATGCTTTGTAGGGCACTTGAAGTGGGATGCACATGCAAGAAAGCCCTCAGGCATCATGTACTTAAAGCAGTTTGTATGAGCCAAATGTGTTCCTACCAGATGGAAAATGCTGGCAGACTGTTACAAGCTCATACATGATCCTATTTATGCCACCAGGGCTACACTTACTATTTCTGTCTGAAACCATATGAGGTTCCTTTCCAAACACAAATCAGCAAGCAGAATAATATGAAGGTAGAGATGGCGAATTCCATATACTGTAACTGAGCTGATATCAGCAGGAAACATTGGAACGGCCGGCCACATGATCACATGATACTAACACGGGACTGGACAAATCAGCAGTCTCGGCACATTACGTTTTTATTCTAGGTTGCTCTGTGAATAAGAAGGTT